>NC_051163.1:130492626-130610126 GCF_013339745.2 Dermacentor silvarum
CATTTTGAACATTAAGTTCTTGCACGGAAGCTGCTCTATATCTTTCCTACCTGAAGCTGTGCTTTTTAGGTGGTTGCGGTTCACCTTTTTGGTTCCAGTAAGAAGTATTGGAGAGGAAATTTTGCAGTTTTCTATCAGCGTAGAAACATCTGTCTTACTATTCACATTTCTCACAACTACGGTTCTCCCCAGAAGTTTTTTTTTTGCGGGCGTTTAACAAAAGCGGCAAAGGAGGGGCAGTGTACACATGAGCTTTGTTTCTTGCTTTTTTTTTCCCCATGACCACTCGGCAATTTCGAATTTTTGTGCACATTAACGAAAGAAATGCGAGCCAGTTACACAGCCTACAGCGGTTGATAAATGTTGCCGGGATAAAGAAGTGTGCAGCACGTGAAACCGTGTACCAACAATTCAGCTCTGTGTCTGCCAATAGGAGTGTTTTCTTGTGCACACGTGGCAGCAGTAACGAATCTCCCATCTCTTCTTTTTATGACAATGCCAAGATGGAGGCGTTGTTTCAAAGGAAAGCTGCACAAACCGCGGTGCAATGGCACCTCCAGAAGCCAGACATTCTACCAGATCTTTGTCAACAGCACACTACAAAAGATTGATTCTCTCAGTTTCTACTTCATATTTTTAGAAATATTTTTTCACGTGATAATGGAACACCTGGTTATTGTGACACCTTGACCAAATTGACCATTCTGATTGCCGAGTCCCCTGCTCAAAGAGATGGGTGGTAAACTGAAGTAGTGCCGCCGCCGCCTACCGTGACGAAGAACCCTGCTCGCTATGTATTGCTTTTTCTGGTTTGACATTTCCTGTTCGTCTCACTTACGTGCAGCGTTTTATTTTCATGGTTGTATTGTGGTGCGAAGCAACTAAGAGCTGCGACGGCAACCACTTGTTTGCCTAAGCTGCACTTGGTCACCATCTTTGTCAAAAATTTGCAGAGCAGCAGTTGACTGCTAGTGAATTTGCGGCCAGATTTTACGGATTCATTGTAAACTGCTTGAAGTTAAGTGAAAATCTACAGGTCTTGTAGTGATGCCGATGATTTCTCAATTGTATATTGACTGGCCAGTTAGAATAAGACTTACTTGAAAATAATGCTAGCAGTAGCTTCACTGTGACCAATCAATTGCAGTGTGTTTACATTTTCACATTGGCAGCAGTGGACTTCATCTCTGCTCCATTGTTACTGCTAAAGCGTCAAGTGGATGTTTTTGTTGCAGTGACAGAGTACTCGGAATAATAACTTCAAAAAGGTTTACTAGCACATTTCTTATATTTCTCGCAGCGGTTGGTGTAATGCATCTAAATAGTACGAAGAATAGTACTGCATGTTATGATGTACAAAGCATCTACAAACTTCTAAAGAATTTTGTTATATTGTAACTTTAAAAAAAGATGTATCAGAGAACAAAGAAACAAGCTATATGTAGTGCAATGACATGAAAGATAGAACTGAATTTGTCGAGGGCTTTTGTGTTTAAATTTGACAGTCAAATCTCCCTACATTGCACCCTGGTAAATTGGCTATATTCTTAATATATATCGTGTGGCCTATCGCAGGAAAAAGTATAAATTTTGCAGAGATTTTTGATGTTAAAAAGAGTTGTTTGTAGAAACAATGATAGTAACTGTAGGAGTTTCATTTCGTTTATGCATTTAATTGCAATTGTTCGAACAATTTTCTGATATAACCTGATTTTTAGCGATCTGTGAAAGAGCTTTGAGTGTACATTAGTGTTTTTTGTGGCAAGTATAGAATAGTCAATATTAGTGTTTAATGAAGACAGCAGTAAGGAGTAGAGACTGAACGAGTGTAGCTGACATTCTAGTCGAGATTAGGAGGGAGAGCTTAAGTTAGGCAGGTCATGTGATCCGTTGAGCAGATGATAACCTGTGCATTACTAAAGTAACAGGATGGATGCTGAGGGAAGAGAAATGCAAGAGTGGGTGGCAGATGATTAGCTGATGTGATGAAATTATGAATGTTGCCGGTGCGGAATGGGGTCAGCTAACGGCACACATATGTAAATGGAGATCACTTGAAGGCACCTGAATCTTACAGTGGACGTAGGCTGATGATAGTTATGATAACTATGAGGATGAGTAGCTCCGCACTTTCATGATTTTCCAACATTCTTATCAGCTTGCAGGTCAGTTTTGGGGCAGCCCGCACCTGTTCACCTCC
This sequence comes from Dermacentor silvarum, assembly GCF_013339745.2. Classification (NCBI taxonomy): domain Eukaryota; kingdom Metazoa; phylum Arthropoda; class Arachnida; order Ixodida; family Ixodidae; genus Dermacentor; species Dermacentor silvarum. Next base: position 130,494,827 of record NC_051163.1, read on the forward strand.
TAGAGACGAGAAGCTTCAGCAGCGATGAATGTGTGCCGTTTTCGCAGGAGCAACTGCTGGATGAGCACACGATTGAATTCTGCTTCAAGAGGTTTCCACAGAAGTGCAACCTGAAGGCGCGACACATGTGGCTGTGCGCTGGCCCTCACTGATGTCAGTTCTGCTGCATTGGATTCATTCAGCATGAGCTGCTCGCTGACCAGCTGCAGGACATTTCAAACGAACTTGTTCTTGGCCAAGTTGGTGTTTAGGCTTACTTGGAACAAAGTTCAGAGCATGAAGCAGGAAAGACACATAGAGTTGGTAGTTGGCGCTTCTCCGTGTCGTTCCTGTTCCTCTGCTCCATGCTTTGTACTTTGCACCAAGAATAACATCTACAGCACACCTGCTGGATGAACACGTGATGCTGCTGGCCTTTAAGTGCAGCTACTGCTTGGGCGGCTTCCTCGCATGAGAGAAGCTGTGGGGACACGTACACTTGTGCGCCCCCCAAGGGATGCAGCTGGCAACGTCTCCACGGTTGTAGCATCTGTAGCCGCTACCAATGTGCCAACATCAGGGCAGCCAGTTTCATCGTCGACCACCACCTGAAGACAGAAGTCCCTTTGAACGATGGATTGATGAGCCCCACTATGTCATCTTCTGGAACAGTTGTTTTTTGAAGCCGCAGTTTTGATATTGTACCAGTAAGCCAAACGAATTTGTTAAGCACAGCTCCTGTGAATATATTAGCTTCACACCACTTGTTGGCTGAGTGCGAGGGTCTTCAGTGGCGACATTTTTTGGGAACAGACAGGCTTATCTGTAGACCCTTTCAACAAGAGCAGTGTTCTAGCTTGGGCCATTTCGACACACCTAATGCCAGGTTAGAGAAGGAGCAAATTATAGCTGGACATGTTGGCTTGAATACACTACACTGGTTTGAAAAAGTGTGACAGCAGAAACTGGAGATGTCGGCAAGTGGCATGCCAGACCTTGCGTAAAACAAACATATTGCTAAAGATGATTGTTCCAGAATGTGATGGCAGCATAGCCTATTGATAATATGATATAGAATGTTGGCATTTATCTGAGAACAGCACAGAGCTATACAAAACAATCCCATGGACAAAGGAAAGGTTTTGTGCTCAACCCGAAGTATGAATATGGATAAGTATCATCTAGCCCAGCTTTCAGTTCTTATGCTACAAACAGAACCTCTCTGAAGGAAAAAAAAAGAAAAACTGTTGTTGCGGAAATCTTGTCTCGATCTAAAAATAAACCAAAACCAGGAAGTTATACCAGTTGAGTTAACTACAAGGCCTGTAGATGATATGGTGAGAGTTGACTGTGGGACCTCAGAAAGGCAACAGTGCCGCATTCAATTTTTGGCCAATTTTTGCACCAGGACAAAGATTTCTTCAAGTGCGAAGCTTTCTTGCTGAGAAGTGCAAATGGGTTTTCTTTTTGTTTTTGCAGTACATTGTGATGCATGAAAGTGTAGCTAATATTATAATTGTAATACCTTTTTTATAGCCTGCCACCTAGTATGTGGTGCACATAGCCTGAGTTATTTTTGCGCCATAAAGCCCACATAAACAATCATCTCTTTCACTGTGAGTGTAGTTGTTACTGGGATGGGGGCCTGTGTCAGAGAGAATACGCACTGGAAAGATTTAGTTATGCAGATTATTGATACAGTAGTGTTACACTGCTTCCCATTCACCCACAGACTGGTTGCACCAAGTTGTATGGAAAGCTTGCTGATGAGTTCCATTGGGTGTGGTATTAGGAATACTATTAAGATATTAAGAATACTATTAAGAATATTAAGACAAGTACGGTGCTGCAGATAATTCAACTACCACCTGGAGTTATGGGCAGTGCATGGAATTTTGTACCATTTGGTATCACTTCATTAATAAATCACATTATGTTTTCCTTTAATGCTCTCTTTGTTATGCACTAGCCTCGCAATATAGCTTTGCAGCTGTTAGCTGTTTAATTTGCAGAATGAAGTAATTTTACCATAATATCTTGAGCACTTTAAAGAGACGCTGAAAACAGTAAATCAGTTGAGACTGACAAAGTTCTTTCTAACCTCTATAATCGTTAATTTATGGTATTAGGTTGCTTATTAAAAGCAAAGGCGAAGATCAAAGTTCCCTTTTTGAATTTGGCGCTGAAGCCACAGGGCTGTTATGTCAGTATGATGTCACGGATTTCAGAGTACTTTCTTGTATTGGGGCCATTTTGGCTTAGTAAGAGTTCTTAAAACTTACCCAAGTGCAGTCATAGGCTCATTTAGAACACAACGCAGTCCATCTTTACCGTTAAAACATTAACTAGTTGTAAGCAGATGTCATCAGAATCCGTGGTGTCATGGCAAGCCAACTTCAAGGCGGTCTTGCTGCCAATCTTGTGTTTGAGCATCTTTTCGGGCCCATCAAGTATCTTGCAGTAAGAGTGGATTTTTTGGTATTGTGAAGGAGTAATTTACCAATGCAGCTCAAGTAATTTTTCTCTTTAGTGTCCCTTCTATATATCTGGTTTCTAAATATGTGTGCCACTACATTTAAATAATTTTAACGTAGCACTAATTATGGATAATTAATTGTGTCGATTAACTAACAATTTTTATTTTCTGTATTCGTACGTTGTAAATGGTAGAACTGATGCAAAAGAACAGCGCTTAAAAACGGGACTAGGGAGATGCAGTGTTTGTCGCCTCCATTCTTAAGTGCTGTTCCTTCGCAAAGGAATTGACCAACCGACCCTCGGCACACGGTAGGATTGAGTCGAGAAACGAGACTAACCACTACCAGAAAATTAATTCCCGATGAAAAAAAATATCCAAATGGTTACTCAAAGCCCGAAACACATGGATTCATGTAGTATGCATCATTCACAGATGAAGGAAAAACAGAAGCTAGGATGGAGCGAGGTAACCTTCTCTTATGTCGCTTCTCCTTTCCTTTCGAGGCTGTTTGCGCATTTCTTGAGAAATAGGCCCTACGTGGCTGCCAGACCATTCCAAGGCTGGGTTCATGGTAGCTTGTCACTATCAGCCACTTGCTCTCTCCCATACGCTCCACACTACTCGGTGAGGGCCTATTTGCCATGCTTTATATTTCTTATTTTTTTTATAACTAGTCTTGAAAATTGCCACGTCACATTCCCCCAAAGTCATCTTTTTTTCCTCCATGCCATCATTTTATAGTAGTTGGACAGCTAGGCTCACTTATACAGACGGGACACAAGGTGAGAAAGGTAACAGAGGAGCATAGACTTGCTACTGAAATTATTTAAAAATTGAAAAAGTCTGCGCTCAGCTGTTCCCTTCCTCCCTCTGTGTCCCATCTTGTCATGCAGTTTGTATCAGTGCATCCGTACCAACTCGGCCCAGATATAAACCCCATGAGCCAAACCGAGGCTGTGTACAGACACTCGTGCCAGATAGCTTGTTTGGGGGGTGGTGCACTGATGCGTCATGCCTGCGCAGGCACTCCATCTGCTGTTGGCATCAGACTTTCTAGCAACAAGAGCCGCAGCACGCCTCTGCCTCCACCCTGCCATCAGTGCCTGTGTGGCCGCGGCGGCTGTCGGTGCAGCGCCCTCTGTCCCAGCCTGATCAGCGTGCCTAAAGCTCTGGGCGCACGTGCGTGTGTCACGAACCGCTTCATGAGGAATCGTCCTCAGTTTCCTCCTGTGTGCTTCGAGGTTGTTGCACAAGCCTTAGTGTGAGCTGTTCAACAAACTCTGCACTCGTGTGTTTCATACAGACGTTTTCATTCTTTACACTACGACATTGTAGCACAAGCAGCCACAGGAAACTGTATGGTGTATGTTTGTGCTGCTAAGGTACAGTTGAGCCCACTTATAATTTATCCCAGTTATAACCAATGCTCGGTTTTTACAATTGAAGATAGCATGACAGTCATAATTTTTATGTTACCTATGGCAGTGCATCTCGGACAGAAAGGATGTGTGGCTCCGAGCTCCTTTAGAGAGAACGTGGAAGTATGTCTCAGTGTTCAGTCGTTGGAGCAAGTCAGTAAAAGTGTTTACAGGGTTTCTGATGATGCTTTAGTTTTGCCCTCGCTGGCAGGGCAGAATCACATTAGCTTTAAAAGCTTTTTCAATATAGCGTGTTGATTACCATTGTAACTGCGTCGGTTTTTGTTCCTCGTATGTGATTCTTGATTCTCAATTAGTTCTTTTTGGTGTAACGTTCTTATAAGGTTTGCAAGTGTTATGTCTTGTCGGATTGTTCAATGCAAAATGCAAGTGCAACGTGTAAGCTAACTTGAAACAAGTGTAAGGTGCATATTACTGTTTGGAAAAGTGCGTGCATGTGCAGTAAATCATTCTGGTAAACTGGAGTGCTATGTGCAGAGCAATGCACTTCAATATCTGTATGGCTTGCTCCCATAAATGGGAGGCAGCTACTATATTTCTATATAATGTACCAAGCCAAGCTCTGCGTCCAGTTTCATGTACCAGAATATCTACAGAGAATTTAAACCATGCTGCTGTGCCGTATAGATTGTATGAGTGACACCCTTATCCATACTCTTGTACTCACTTCATTTTACCAGACGCATAGGTTGAGCATACGGCTAGACGCTTCTTTTTTTTTCTATTTGGTAGACTGCATTAAATTCGGTAAACTGCATTAAAAAATAGCAAAGACATTCTCATTAGTGTTTACCTTTGGAAAAACACACTGCTTGAACACTGTATGCGCTGTTCTTTATTATGCACGTCATGCTGCTCTAGTTCAAAAATCCCGTTGTGCTTGTCCCAAAACTTTCAAGAGAATTTTTATTTTCTTTGGCAGTGGCCAGGAAATGTTTATATAATTCTTTTGCCAGGCGTACACACAACCATATGTGGTGCCACCATTTCAGACCACTGTCGTCCCGGCAAAGGAACGACACTCACGAACACGATGCACAAACACGCTTTGAGGTGGCTAGTACTGCTCCACACCACCAGAGGCACCACTTGTTCTGTTTAGAGGTGCAGGCTGTCGCAAGCACCATAATGTTGTGCATGTAGCATGGTGAAAAGATTCTTGTAACTACCTTCTTCAAGCCACCTGTGCCTGGCATACGTGTCTCTGAGCAAAGCCCTGAGGATGAAGTGGGAGTGATTTTAGAGGGTTAATGCAGTCCTTAGGTGCGGGAAGATGTATTCCAATGCAAGAGCAGGGTGGTGTCTAAAGTGGGCCATTCCTGGTTGTCAGCGTAAGGACAACTGGTTTTTAATGTGCATGTCGAAGTTAACATGCCCTTTAAGTTGGTCTACATAGAGGCTGAGACACTTGTTGCAGAAAAAGAAGTGGGAATACCGCAGTCTTTTACTAATTTTTCGCCCTCTAAAATATGCTTTTGTTCAACAATTTACATCATGTTCTTGTGGGGCGGCATGGTTTGTAAAAGTGGAGCACACATTCTTACTTTCAATCGTCTTGCCACACAGTCCGTAGTGTCTCGCATAAAAATAAATGGTGCTAATGAACCATATTGAGTCATTGTACTGTTACCACCGGTGAAGCTTACAATTGCCCTGCAAAGCATTGAACTAGCCAAAAATAAATAGGTGTATATAATGTGTTCATGCTCTGTGTTCAGTAATGTAAGCACCAGACAAGGAAGTTGTTAACTTTTTCTGCCAGCTGTTTTTCACAGCTTTTCTCATTGTGTTCAACTTAATTGACAATGACAAGCCAACTCGTCATGACATAGGTTTCACTATCTTGTAATTTTCACACATAATTAAATAATACAGAATGTCTTTTTTATATTTTTCAATGAGAACAGGCATTCGTGGTATTAAAAGTTCTGAAAAAGAAGGCAAAAGAAAACAGATTTTAAAAAAAATTTGCACTTCTCATTAATTTTTCGAAATTTCTCATAAGAGTTATGGGGTTAAATGTGCAGTGCCTTTGGCAGATCTCGTGTTTGCTTCATATTTTCATGATCGTTGACTTTTTGTTACTTGCACTGAAATTCTTTCGATTTGACTGAGGAGTTCAACTTTAAATGCCAGTGTTTCTCCCAGTCATTGCTCTTTCCTTTTGCAACCGTAGTGATGCCCAATGTTGTGTGTACATGTGCTTTCATATGTTGACGGTTGTCATTTGTGTTCCTCGATGGCTGGAGAGCTTTTCTGCTATCTGTGGTTGTCCTGTATCCATCTACCTCCTTGCGATTCTCTGATTGCTTGAAACTTTCTTTTTGGCAAGTTCATTGCCATGCATCTTTGAATAAGGCCCACTGATTGTACATATATTTTAGGCTTGTTTGATATCTGCACCACAATTTTCTCATTTTAAAATGTAAGCCAAGGTCATAGCAGTTGCATGTGTTGTTTTGTAGTGTGCTTTTTCTATTGATTCTATGACATGAATGGTAGCACTGAATTTATCCTCAGGTTACGTGCTTAAATTTGATTGCTTAGAACAGTCTCCTTTTGATTGCTTAGAACAGGCTCTAAAAAAATGTGCTATATTCTCTAATATATTGTGTCACCTGTTGGTTAATATTGCAGAGATTCCGGATATTAAAGAAAAAAGTTGCGTTTGAAAATTATGTTACTATCTGAAAGAGTTTCATTTTGCTTGTGCATTTCATCGCAATAATTTTAAAAACTTTTGCTTATCACACGATTTTCGATAGATGAGTGCATTCAGCTTTGACCGCCCTTCAATGTTTTTCACTTGAGGTATAGAATTGTTGATATTAGCATTTCAGTGATATTAGGATTTCAGTGCAGCGTCTGTGTGCTCCTTCCTATCCCCTATCCCGTCCCGTCTTCTAGTGCTGGTTTTCTGTGATCATGAACCAACTAGCCCGCCAGTCAATTCTTGATAGGATTTCAAGTGTTTTAGGAAGACGGCAGTAAGGATTACAGTGAACTGATAGCTGATATTATAGTTGAGGTTAAAAGTGAAGGGTTGGAATCGGACAGGTCACCTAATTTGTCGAGCAGATAACCTGTGTGTCACTAAAGTAACAGGATGCATGCTGAAGAAAGGGAATGTCGCAGAAGGTTGGCTGATGAGATAAGGAAAGTTGCAGGTAGGGTCTGGAGCCAGCTGACGCAGGTCGCAAGTATCTGGAGACCACTGGCAGAGGCTTTCTTCTTATAGGGAACTTGAAAATAGGCTGATGATTAATTATAATGATGATCGTGAGGGCAGGTATCTCTTAGTGGTGTCTTGCAGGACACTTTCACATTTTGCCCGTACCTCTCTCCCTTACTTACAGGTACGCTGTACGGTGGCAACCAATCCTCGAGCCGAGGAGCCTTGGCTGCACCACTTCCACTGAACGTGCTGCGCTATCAGTGCAATATCTGCAGCTACTCAACCGTTTACAAGCAAGCGCTGAATCGTCACCAGCGTGTTCACACGGGCGAGCGGCCGTATCAGTGCGAGTTATGCCCCAGGACGTTCGCACAGAAGTGCAACATGAAGTTGCACCTGCGGCGGCACGGTGCCTGTCCCTACCGGTGCCGGTTCTGCAACCGAATTTTCAGGTATGGTGAACAGCTCCACGAGCACCTGCAACAGGAGCATGCAGCCAGCTTTTGAACGCTGCTCTCGGACGGCTTCCTCACGCGACATCAGTGCTTCTGTTCGGCAACACCGGATGCAGCTCCTCCTGTTGTTTCAATCACAGCATCTGTACCAGCCACCATTTTGCCTGCATTGACATAGAATCGTTGATGACTGCCTCAAAAAAGTGCCTGTGCACGGTGCATTCATTGGCTTCCATACTACACGCTTTTGGTCTATTTACATTATGCATGGATTTACTTTGTTACACACTGCGCGCCCAGTACCCTTCCTATCAGAAACACTGTGTTTGTCTTGGCATCCCACAGATTTTCTCATAGTGTAATAGTGGCCGCGTAGGGCTAAACAAAGGAAGCACACATAGGGCTGATAGATATTGTTGCGGGACTTGGTGAAAACTTTAGAAAATTTCTTTAGCACGTTAGAAAACATTTTACACATATTAAAAGACTTCCTCCTAATCAGGCTTGTCTGCATGTCTCTCTTTGATTGGCCAAGTTTTCTTGGAAGGTTAATCTGATTGGGGACCCACATCATCTTTACTGGGCTAGTATCACAATTTTGACTAAGTGGGTGTTCATTCAGTGGTGACAGCTCTTGATTCCTCAATTGTAACATGTGTGCTAACATTGCCAGATAAGAGGCCGGTTGATGAAATTTAGTAAACAATTATGTTTCTTAGCAATCATCACAGTTTCCTATGTCCATCACTGCTGTGAATTTTGGTGAGCAAAATTGCTTGCCTTGATTTGCCAATGTTCAGTAATTGGTAAAAGCTGTCAGAGAAATTTTCAAAAATGTGACTACGTATAACAGCACATAAACGCAGGGCCACATTATGGGGCCACACACGCAGCTTTGGATTGCAACCATGTACTAGATTTATTGCAGATATCGAAATATATAAACTCTGCAGAAATAATAAAACAAAATAAATGGCACATATACACATGGAGGTACAATAGAGGGGTTACAAAATAAGAGGTACTATTGTGGAAACAATGCATGGCACCAGTCTGCCAGATAGGCGACCTCATTATCACACAGTTCTGCAGGCAGTTGTGTCAGGAACGCTTTCCTAGTCTCCAGTGCCTGTTATTGACCGCAATCGGCTACAGCTTTGTGCTTCTGGAACGGCACACTGCACGAGCATGTGGAACAGTGAGCAGCCAAATGGCCGTTCACTGTTCCATTAAGGTGTCTTTTGTTTTTACGCTCTCATAGCTGCATTTACAGAAATGCCATACAATCCAGCCTAAGTCGCAGCTCTCCTAAAGTGTGTTGCTGAAACGCCCGGTATATGCTGCATTTGTTTGAAATTCTCAATATGTTCTAGCATCTGTTTATCATAATAGATGTTCAAACACACAGTACCACAGTATAGACCACTTATAACGTAACTACTTGTAGTGCAGGACCGGATATAGTGCGGTCTTTTCAGACTCCCGTTAATTTTCCCATAGCACTCCATGTATACACGTATTGCTTATAGTGCAGTTGCGGGAAACGAAATACCGGTTACAGTGCGGCCGCCTGGGAGTACGGAAGTCAGCGGAGACGGCGAACGCTCCCCTCAAACGGGCGCCCCAAGGAGTGCTCGAGGAAGAAAGAGAGACGAAGTGGAGGAGAAGGGCACGTGGTGCGAACGAACAGCCAGTGAGGCTTAAACCAGAATCTTGAGTGCGAGTCGTGAAATATCCGGCGCGCATAGCGAGCGAGGGCCACGAAACTGCCGACGCCGGCCAACGCTCGTTTCACGATAACAGCAGCAAACGATACTTCAGGGAGCGGGCGGCGCTGGCACGGCACGGCGAAGGGCGCACGCGGAGACCGTGGAATGGGAGGGAGGAGGGCGGTAGGGAAGTGGATTTCGCCTTGGCAACTCCGCCGCTTCGGTGGCTCCCCTCGCCCTCCCTCGTAGCTCCCTGACTTTCGACTGTCACTGTGCGCGCCCGCCGCCGTGCAGGCCGCCGCTCCTGCCGGCCCCGCGCCAGCTCCCCGAAGTTTCGTTTTCTGCCGTACAGTCATGTACATCGGGAAGCGGGCGTTTGCCGGCATAGGCAGTTTCGTTGGCCGGCCTGGGACAGCGCCGCTGCTTCCCTCTGCGTCGTAGCCGCAGCGTGCAAGGTCGACACGTGACTAGAAAGTAGAGGAAGCATAAAGGAGAAAGAAGGGTTCACTGCCATTTTCTACGCATGGCTATGGTAGTGTGGCTGAGACGTCGGCACGTACACGCATCTTCCGGCGCAACGCCGAATCGGCGACTTTGCCATTTGAGAGAGGGTGAAATTTCCACCGCGTTTTTTCTTTTTTTGTTTTTGTTTTGTTCGCGCGCGACATTGAGGGGTCTCCCCTAAGCTTTTACTTTATGGCAGTGCCGGAGCAATGCCAGTCGGAGGCGCCGCCGCGTGAATTATTTCGAAATAACGAGATTTGACTTTGAATTGAATGCAAACATTCTAGCCGCATTCCTCGACTGACGCATATGCGTGGTGGCTCAGTGCACGTTTTGCATATGTGTGGACCTTGAATATTGTTGCTTTGGTTATAGTGTGGTACCGCTAATAGTGCAGATATTCGCGACTTCGGCGACTTGCGTTATAAGCGGTCTACACTGTATACATACTATATGTACTACTAGGATTTGTATTAAGACTCAATATTGTCACATTTTCTGAGGAACAGGTATAAAGTATTTTCTAGGTTATCCTCTTTCTGTTCTTCATTGCAGCCAAATATTTTTTTTATTTCAATTTCATTTGCACTAGATACAGATACTAATTGGAAAGAGGTCCCATGGCACTGTGCCCTTAGCCATTGTGTGGATGTGTGCAATGGAGCATTTAAATAAAGGGGGGGGGGGGAGAGGGGTGAAGTTATGCTGGAAGACTGTCCACCTCCATTTGATTGACCTTAGCTCTGTTAGCTTTGTTCGATCACCGAGACACCTTACATTTTTCTTCCGTTTGTCTCATTGTTCATATTATTATCTTCCTGCGTTCCCTTACGTGAGCATCATTCATTCTTTCTTCTAATGTACAGTAGTGTGCAATATGAGCTGCAACACAGTGCCCATGCTCGAAATGCCGCTGACATACGAATATTTGCATAACTAAACCCCTTTACAATTACTGGTATTAATGAGTCGGCATTCTTAGGGTACTCGCCAGGGTAACAGCAGGTGTGTGTCTCCCTTCTTGTCTGTCGCTGTTCCCCTGTCGAGTATGTACCGACTAGCCCAAGCCTCTATGGTGTTGCAATTCTTGGGGTACTTCACGTACTTTCCGGGGGCTGTATCTAACAGTCTTCCCGCCAACTTGGTCACCGAGTATGTGTACATGTGTGCCACTCTTCAACGAACCTCTTTCACACCGACATGGATAACTGTAGATGCGGGACTCTGTAGGTACCGCTGTTCTATGAATCTCTTTAATGCCAACTTGAAGCAGTGGTTATGTTCCACTGGGTCTGCGATGATTTTCAATGAACGTCGTTGATGCCAACTTGGGCAACGAGGTATGTGCCACGAGGAATGTGCTACTCTAGAATGATGAAAACGATTCTTTTAAAATTCTCTGATGCTGGATGAAATCAAACCTAGAGCACTGCACGGGCCCGGGCCGGCCCGAAAGCTCGGGCCCGGCGCGGCCTGCGGGTCGGGCCGAGCCGTCCAAAGCGTTTGTCGGCGGGCTCGGGCCGGGCCCGGGCTTAAAGCCGCGTTAAAGCCCGGGCCGGGCTCGGGCTTGAGGCCGCGGGCCCGGGCCGAACTCGGACTTGAAGCCACGGGCCCGGGCCAGACTCGGGCCCGCTCATTGAAGGGCCTAATTAGGCCTTCGAACACACGCGACCGTTATGCATTGCATGTTTCAATGCATTCTGTACCAAGCTGAAATGACACGTGCAAGATGACTGTCATCATCATCATCATCAGCCTATATTTATGTCCACTGCAGGACGAAGGCCTCTCCCTGCGATCTCCAATTAACCCTGTCTTGCGCTAGCTGATTCCAATTTGCGCCTGCGAATTTCCTAACTTCATCACCCTACCTAGTTTTCTGCCGTCCTGGACTGCGCTTCCCTTCTCTTGGTATCCATTCTGTAGCTCTAATGGTCCATTGGTTATCCATCCTACACATTACATGGCCTGCCCAGCTCCATTTTTTCCGCTTAATGTCAACTAGAATATCGGTTATCCGCGTTTGTTCTCAGATCCACACCGCTCTCTTGACTGTATATCTTATCAGGTGACTATATCTTATCAAAGAAAATGGAGTTCTCATTTTTAACAGCGGAGGTGTTTCAGCCGGGTCTAATGTGTCCGCTGAATCCAAAAATGTCGGCTGATCCTGGCAGCAGTGCAGAAAGGGTCCAAGCGCAGTGGCACATACACCTGTGAACTAGCGAAGCTGAGCCTGGTTAAGTCTAGCTAAGAATGGTGGGGACTAATTGCATATCGATAGGAAATTTATAGCCAATCAATAGCTAATCGATAATCGATCAATAATAAATAAATTCCCGAAAATGCTGGGGATGACTTTAGCCTAGCCCAAGTACGTGGCCAATACCTTACGATAGCCAGTCGACAGCCAATTAATAGCTAATCGATAATTGATCAATAATCAATAAATTCGGATAAGTTGGTAGTGCTTAACCTATCCCAAATACGTGGCCAATATCTTGCAATAGACAATCGATAGCCAATCAATAGCTAAACGATAATCAATCAATAATAAATCAATTCCGGGAAATGCTGGGGATGACTTGGTAGTGCTTAGCCTAGCCCAGAAGCCAGGACTAGCTGGTGCCCATCTTCTCTGCTGTCTCTTTAGCATTGCGCCGCCAGTGCAAGCTACGCTATTTTTTTTTTTTCCGCAAAAACAAACATTGTTTCCGCGTAAGGAAAAATAAATTATACAAAGAACCACTCCTGAAACCATTTCCATGTTACCGCTTTTGCGATCGCACTATTACCAGTTTTAATACTATGGCATTATTTTAGCGCTAAGGCCAGTTACTTTTGTGCTTCAATGCATAAAACAGCGTTTTCCTCAAAAGGTTAACTGGAACGCCCATGCATTTCGTCGGACACTTTGAAAGTTAGTATATCGAAACTGGTTCAGTCCTGAGAATTCGTTCGAAGTGGATACGCCTTGCGAACTCAGTTGCTATAATTCGTAGATTGAAAGATGTGCCGTAAAATAATTAATTAAAAAGTTAATTTGCGTAATTATGTTAAATATTCAATTAGGCCATCAATGTCAGAATTAGCTTGGAACTACATAAAACAATTAGCATCCTTAGAGTGTCGTCGCATTAATGCGAACACAAGAAATCCTGAGATATAGTCCATTCCATACTTCAGAACACTCTATAAGCTTCAGTCGTTAATACATTACCTACCATTCACTTTGAACAGATACAAAAATGGCGGTAATTTCAGTAAGAAAGAACTCAGCTGACATTTTGGTCGCTTGTAGTGTATCTGATGTGATTATTATTCTGCCTTTGTGTATGGTTCTGAGTATATAATATAAATCCTGTTTCGTTTTCTTAGCAAATGTTGATCTTGTAAAATTCAGTCTCGTGCTATGTTGTATAGGTGGTGTTGCGTTGTTTTGTATAGCTAGTATTGTTATTGTAGTGTTGTTTAAAATGCATTCTGTTAAAAGTTTTTCCAATTCTGTTAACTCGCCGTGACGCAAATATTCTTTGTCTTTCCGTTCATAGCTATTTCGTCTATGAGGAATTCCAGCGATAGCTAGAAATATATGTGAATTATTGTGCATGTGTGCACACTGTTTGCTGTACTATTGCCTTGCCTGGTCTTTTGGGTCACGTCAAGCTACATCATCATCATCATCAGCCTATTCATGTCCACTGCAGGACGAAGGCCTCTCCCTGTGATCTCCACTTACCCCTGTCTTCCGCTAGCTGTTTTCAACTTGGGCCTGCAAATTTCCTAACTTCATCATCCCATCTGGTTTTCTGCCGACCTCGACTGCGCTTTCCTTCTCTAGGTATCCATTCTGTAACCCTAATGGTCCACCGGTTATCCATCCTACGCATTACATGGCGTGCCCAGCTACATATGTAGCTTTTAGTCCAAAATGACCGTCCAGCATGTAAACTGGACAATAAATTGATTTGATTCGATTGATTTCGTCGGACACTTTGAAAATTATTATCTCGAAACTGGTTTAGTCCTGAGAATTCGTTCCAGGTGGATATGCCTTGCGAACTCGGCGGCTATAATTCGTAGATTGAAAGATGTGCCATAAAATAATTAATTAAAACATTAATTAGCATAATTATGTTAATTATTCAATTAGGCATTTTGATTTCTCGTGGAAATAATGGCCACCTCATCGAGTAGTTTAGATCAAGGATTATAATTGCACTATCTGCCACAGGCAATCTTTAAAATTTTGGTTCAGCTAAAATGAAATGCCCTGTATATTTGCATGCTAAATGACATCATAGAACTATATCGTACAAATCAAGGTAAGTGCATGCGCACCACCAGAAAAATAGTAGCACAGGCAATGGGCCGGATTACTGATGTTCCCGTGGGAGAAACAAATATTTCGGCCCTTTATTGCTTATATACTGCAGCTGATTAAACCTCTTGAAAGTGAGGCTGACAGATACGGCACAATCTGTAAGTAAAAAAAAAAGATTTTTTTTATTACAGGCCGGGCCTGGTCATGCACACGCGGGCCCTAGCTAAGCTTAGTAATGAACGCCCGGGCCCGGGCCGGGCCCGGGCTCAGTTACACGGGCCCGGGTCGGGCCCGGGCTTGGAACCACGGGCCCGGGCTGGTCTCGGTCATGTACGCCCGGGCCCGGGCCGGGCTCGGGCTTTGTATTACGGGCCCGGGCTGGGCTCGGGCCTCGTAAAGCGGGCCCGGGCCGAAAAATCAGGCCCGTGCAGTGCTCTAATCAAACCCACGTCATACGGGTTCCTCAAGGGCAGTAACTCGACGCTTTAGCGGGATGCGCCACAAATGCACAGGGTCATCATCATTATCATCATCAGCCTATCTTTATGTTTACTGCAGGACGAAGACCTCTCCGTGCGACCTCGCCTGTCTTGCACTAGCTGCTTGCACTAGCTGCTTCCAACTTGCGCCTGCAAATTTCCTAACTTCATCGCCCCACCTAGTTTTCTGCCATCCTCGACTGCGCTTCCCTTCTCTTGGTATCCATCCTACGCATTACATGGCCTGCCTGCAGCTCCATTTTTTCCGCTTAATGTCAACTAGAATATCGGCTATCCCCGTTTCTTCTCTGATCCACACCACTCTCTTCCCGTCTCTTAACGTTAGGCCTAACATTTTTCGTTCCATCGCTCTTTGTGCGGTCCTTAACTTGTTCTCGAGCTTCTTCGTTAACCTCCAAGTTTCTGCCGCATATGTTAGCACCAGTAGAATGCAATGATTGTACTTTTCTTTTCGACAGTGGTAAGCTCTCAGTCAGGATTTGACAATGCCTGCCGTATGCACTCCAACCCAATTTTATTCTTCTGTAAATTTCTTTCTCGTGATCAGGGTCCCCTGTGAGTAATTTATCTAGATAAACGTACTCCTTTACAGACTCTAGAGGCTGACTGGCGATCCTGAATTCTTGTTCTCTTGCCAGGCTATTTAACATTATCTTTGTCTCGTGAATATGAATCTTCAACCCCACTCTTACACATTCTCGGTTAAGGTCCTAAATCAATTGCTGTAATTCGTCCCCATTGTTGCTGAATAGGACAACGTCATCTGCAAACCGAAGGTTTTCGAGATATTCGCCGTTGATCCTCACTCCTAAGCCTTCCCAGTCTAAGCGCTTGAATACTTCTTAAGGCCCAACCGCATGTACGCGATTTTCGAGCGACAGCGACAAGCGATGGCGACGAGCGACAGGTTTTGCCGTCGCGGAGGGCTATCCGTCGCTGTCGCTGGTCGTGTCGCCGGTTTCTGGCCAGCCAGAAAATATCGCTTGTCGCCCGGAAGTCAGCGCGACGACATCCGCTGGGGACAGCGATTGCACAACAACATGGCAGCAATCAGTCTGCCCGCTTCGATCTGAATTCGCTCTTGCAACTTGCTCTCTGCTGTGACAGCGAAAAATAAATAGTACAATCAGTCATCGCTTCACCTCATCGCTAGCTGAAGACTAAGTGTCGGCGCTCTCTTGTCGTTATTATTGAGATCGGCTGTTTTGTTTTGACGCTGTTAGGCCTGAGACGCCACCGAGAGCCGAGAAAGTGTTTTAAGTTTTACTCAACAGATGGCGCCACGGCACCTTACGCTGGCGGCATGGGACGGAGTTCCACTGGCGATGCATGGGACGGATTTTCTCTGGGGATGATAGCATATTTTAGCTAGGTCTAGATAAAACATTGACCTTTTGATAAAATTGAGATTTCTTTAAGCGCGCAAGATAACATTTATTCGCACAACAATGTAAATCCGTCGCTACTCTTTTTCGCGATGTCGCGTTCATGCGGTTGCTCCACTCCGCGACACGACAGCGCGACAGGGTGTGCCTGTCGCGTCGCTTGTCGATGTCGCTTGAATATCGCGTGCATGCGGTTGGGCCTTTAAGCATGCAGTGAATAGCGTTAGAGAGATTGTGTCTCCTTGCCTGACCATTTTCTTGATAGGTAACTTTCTACTTTTCGTGTGGAGAACCATTGTTGCTGTGCAATCCTTGTAGATATTCGCCAAGATATTCACGTATGCCTCCTGTACTCCTTGATTACACACTGCCTCTATGACTGCTGGTATCTCTACTGAATCAAATGCCATTTCATAATCTATGAAAGCCATACATGCACAGAGTAGGTACGTTCGATTCGCCTGCACCGCCTGAATCAGTTCACGAGGTGCTGCACCCTGCCATTCGTTTCAGCGGTGCAGCAATGGCGTCCGCTGAACCATGCCGTTCGTTTCAAAAGGTGCAGGAAAGGTGCAGGGCTGGTTCATGATTTTGCTGCACCCACTCCACTGTCGGTGACGCCTTGGTGCAGGCATACACGTGCGAAGCAGCAGCGCAGCAGACGATGCAGCAGAAGGGCATGGGCGCCATTAATACCCCGCTTATGCACGTCTGATGTATCTACGCAAATGTGGTGTGTATTTACACCACAGAAGGCGATCATACCTGCAGTTGAGGACCTCTCAAACTCACGCACTCCGTGCACATTAGTCGGATATAACATAACGCCTGCACCGTGTTTGCACCTTGCCATTAATTTCCAGTGTCGCGCTGTGCCTGCACCGCAGGAATCGAGCTGCACAATTTCTGAACTTCTCGTGAACCGTTGTGAACTGGTTCACAGTGGTGCTGGCGAATCGAACGGACCTAGTATGTGCCGCTTTTCAATGCATGATTTTAACGCCAACACTTTAGCATGCTGCGCCATGAATGCACTGGGTATGTGCCGCTCTTCTATGAACCTCTTGGCAGCATTGGTCACTGAGCATGTACCAATAGGTGTTGCAGCAGGTGAGGGAACAATACTCGGCATTAGCACGCACCAGCGTGCCACGCTTCTTGTCTCAGAGGCCCCGCGCGGACTTCTCAGCAGCGTTGCTAGATGGCGCAGTGTGTCAAGAAAAAAGCGCGAGAGAGGAGTCCAGTTTCTGCATGATGTGTTTCGCAAATGCCGGCGCGCCATGCATTTCGGAGACCACACTTAGGCTTCACGGCTGTGCCACTAGGTGGCGCCGAGTGATCTTGGGGGAAGCGCGAAGGATGAGTCCTGCTGCAGCACACGCCTCATACATAACTCGTTTTGACAGTGGCAATGCGTTGTGTCGCTATATTGATTCAATGCTGAACGCATTACCGTCACCTAAAATGTTTTTATTGCACCAATCTTTTGTTTGTTCGCGCTGCTGTGCAGTCTTGGAGCCCTTTTGAAAACGTGCACCATGTTGCAGCTCATAGAATTCCAACGCGACTGTACATCTTCATTATTTGGTGACATAGTGCTTCCTACATACTTAAAATAATCTGGCAAACGCTGTACGCTTATGTTAACCTAAAGGTTTAGAAAAACTGTCTGTGCAAATAGCATTGCTTCATTGTAAGGATGCTTTAGTACTCACAAGTACGCAGTACTGTGTGTCTAATGAGATTAAACAAGCTGTAACTTCCCTGCTTTGTGATTGGTGCCACAGCTTGTATAGCCTGTGTTTAAGCGTAAATGTAACCTGCAGGTGCTATTAAGAACTTTGTGGCAGATTGAAAATACCATTTCGGAACAAAAGACATGCTCTAATATTTAGGAGCTCTATCCTTGTACTGTCAGTGTTTTTAACTTTGCAGACATACCAGTGTACTGGGCCTACAGCTGGCGTCTTCTTGTCACTGCTTTTTATGTGGCACCAGTTTTTTGTATCAGGTGTAAAGGTGCACACTTGAGAAAGTGTAAGCACATTTTAATGCACTTTCATCCTCCCTTACGTGTAAACGAAGTTCTACCGTGTTTCAGGTTGTGCACTGCACAATGCTTCTTATGAGTGTTATGCCATCTTGTCACAGGTTTCCGTAATGCTTTTTTTATTGGTATTTTGTTTACTTCAGTGTCTTACTGTTTCTTTGCTTAGCTGTTAGGTGGCAGTATTTGGTGTTTGTCATTACTGATGCTAATACTTTAACATATATACATTGTTGTTTTCCCCTTGTTTTTCTATTGTATTGCGCACGATGGCCTTAGCCACCGTTTTAATTATGTTCCTTGCATTTATATTATGTTATATATTATCTGTATGAGTATCCGAAATAGGTAGTGCATTTCAAGAATGTGCTTGTGTTGTAATGTTAGTGCATGTTATTATGGGGCCCGTCAAGCAGCTTTGGTTGTTCTGACCTCCTGTGTGAACTGAGACATCGAATATGCACTAACTGTGTCACGTGTATGATTTCAATTTAGTTGCATTGGTGAGGATGTGTCTGATTGTGTGCACTATAAAATGATTTCATATGATACCCGTAAAAACAGGATAGAGAAATTAATGTTGTGAGAGTGTATGCGGTCTGCCGCTTTGCTGCGTTCATCAAGGCGTACTTTTTTTTTAATGCGACTAGACTTCTGCACCGAGGACGTGGAACAACAACATCAGTGAGCAAGGGAATGAACAAAATATTCGTATAATTCAAGTAACGACTTAAGTTATGACAAATAAAAACTCAACACAGAACATGTTGCAGGCATCATGTCGATCTACTGCTATTTTACATGGATCAATGTGAAACCAATATGTGACTTCCGTTTTTTGTGGGTTTGCAACTTGTACAATGATGCCACGAAGTTGTAGCCAAATTTGTGCACTTGGTTGCTGCAACTACTTCAACAAAAAAGCGGTAATCTGGACCTGCAAAGTTGTTGTACATGCTGCCACTTGCAGTTTGCCCAAGTTGATGTTTGTTCAATGACTGTCGCACAAGCTGCAGATTGAGCTGCTGATAAGATGAAGCAAAGAATTATTGCCTCTCGTACAGTTGACTTCTGTTAATTCAACTCTGACGGGACCTAAGAAATTTATTGAGTTATCTGGCGGTTTGTATGAAACAAGATTCATAAAAACGCCAGAACAAACCACTGATTAATTTGGCAGTATGTGCCCAATTCTAACGCACCCCTGAATAATGTGCACACCTACTTTCTATGCATCCAAATTAGTAAACTAACATACAAATGAGAATAAAGCTCCTGAACAATTTAGAAATGCCAACGTGCACTAATTTTTTTTAGAAAGAAACATTGTTGCACAATGGTGACCAGTTTCCTAAAGTCAGCTTCGCCGTTATATGTCCTGGTTATGCGGCAAAGAATGTGAGCATTGCAAAGGCGGCTTTGGTTTTGTGTCTAATTGCGTCGTGCAGGCAATTCCCGGCCCAATTTTTGGTTAAAGAAGGCACACTTTGAATTGGGTAAATACTGTAATCAGACATTGTGAGCTGTGGGTATTGCTTAAAAATCTTCCTAGAGTGGGCCGAAAATAGGCGTTTCGACGAGAGATGATGTGTGTTCAGTGCATTCACTTTCCCCTAAGCTCTGTGGAGAAGGATCTCCCACTAAAGGAGTTGCTTTCAAGGTCACCATAGGGGTGAGGCACATGCGTGCTGACTGGCCAAATCAAATTATCCTGCAAAGGCCAAATTTAGCATTGAAATAACGAAAGTTTGGGCTTGTAGAAATGCATGGACGCCGGCTGGCACCTTCGGCTGAGTTCGAATTGACTGAAAAATCAAATTAATCGGACTTGAATTAACAGAAGTCTACTGTACTGTGATTAGCGCAAGTTTAGAGTACCTTCATTTATATTAGCCTATCGTATGTCTTAACTAGTTATCTGCAGCTGTTGTACCAAAAAGGAATGCACTAACTCACATTCATGTACTTTGAGCATTTAAAATAGTTTATATAACAATTAGTAACTTATTGATGCACTGGTAATGTTCCAAGACATGCAAGGTTTAATGAGTGAAGTTTTGTAATATTTGCTTCCACCATTCTGCATTCTGCAAGCACTATCTTATCAGTGATCTTCATCAAGTTGCATTTTAGAGGCCTCATAAGATAATTACAATTTTCTCAACCTCTGTTCTTGGTATCATATTTGTCAATACTTCTTAGTTTCATGACATAAATGTGTTGCACAGCTCACAAGTTTTTGTAATTAGACTGGAGCTGCAGGCTTTGCTTGTTAAACTTAATATTGGAAAATAGTCAATGTTTTCATAGACAGACATTAGCTTGCCTTTCATAGTTCTTGCAAGTTTATGTAACACTTAGTTGTGTATTGAACATGTGCGTTGTCAGTCTCCTTGGGTATATTGTTTATGTTTACACATTGAGTGACGCACAACCTTAACAACTGCATCGAGTAAAGGTGCCTTTGAGCACCTGAGATGAGCTTTTATGAGCTCATTTTCTTGTCTGTGCGTTGTATTTAGGTGCATAGCTTTATATGATAACTGCACTAGAGAACAGGGATTACGGTTATTGGTAAACTAATTCACGCGTTGGTGCATATTGTGATGAATGTTTCTTATGCTTAGTGCCAGTAGAAGTACTGCTACTAACGTTTTGTAACACTGCTTTATTGGTAACATGATAAAAGCAATGTAATACAGCATTCTGATATCTTGCATACTCCCATGACTGTGTCTTATTTCATATGGTGGGGAAGGTGTATTTTCCCGCTATGTGATTATTGTCACCAGCCATCATTACTCTTTTAATAATGTTCGTCTTCTCCAAAACATAGCTCAATTCAAATAATCTCAGCCCAATACTGAGTGTTTTGGGCTTGCATGAACCAGTGATAGTGAGTAGCATTTTGTTCTTGAATTTTAATCCACTGCTAATGAGATCTCTCAAATACCTGTTATGACAACTCTATTCGAGATATTTTCATGCATTGTGCACATGGTTTGTAAGGCAGCAATATAGCCAGAAGTTTTAGCACAGAAAAACAACAGGGGCAATGACGGGACACACAAATTCCTGCGTGTTGTCTTACCATTGTGTTTGAGAAGAATACAACTGTTTTTATAGTGAACATTTGCTCAGGAATCAGAGAAACACTCCAAATGCAATGACAGCGATGAGTGTGTCCAGTGATTATGAAATTGAATCACTCTACTTGTGTTTAGCAAATACTTATACATGCGTCATCATACATGCCAAAGTGGCCAGCTTTGCTCGAGTCAGTTTTGAGTACGCACTACAGCGTTCACAGGATGCGCACATGGCATGTTTATGATGGTCCCGTCTCGCTATGAAATTGACAAAATTCGGTGAATGTTCCAGTACAGAATGTTGCGTGTATTGCACGAAAGCAATGATAAAAGTGCTACTTCAGTGAAAGTTTTTATGGGCCAGATAAGACAAATATGGCAATACCTGATTGCTTGCCTTTAACAGACAGGAGGCATATGCCAGGGTTATATCACAAACTCACGAAATCTTCCTTACGCTCTTGGGTGAGAGTTTCACACAACAGCTGACAGTCACGAGGCAGCCTGGTGCATGCAGAAGAATGCACTTGCTGGGGTGAAGAGACGCACCTGCGTTGCTTTTGACATCAACTGTCAATGTGCCACAACTATGGAAGACGTTTTGTTGTGTCTCCGCGTCACGCACACTTATGTGTTGTTCACAAATGATTTATTTTCTGTTGCCTTTGGCAGGCAGTCCACTTGCACCTCTTCAGGTAGATTGCAAGAAGAGACAGACATTACTTGTGTGATAAATCATTATTTGTAGCTATATAATGAGCATTTGCTCTTATAAGTTTGATTACCTTTCTGCTCTCTTCAGCAGAGGTAATCGAGCAGCAGTTTTGAGTTATCCATCCCCCAAATGGGCTGCAAAATGTGTTAGTATTTCATTTTGACTTTTTTCGTTGAATATTTATTATGATGATTATGTTCCAACATGTTCTGGTTTTATTTCTACAGATGGTCTGTTCAGAGCCTGCCAGAGGCTAAAGGCTGAAATGATTTGACGAAGGTCGCTGATCTGTCACGGTTAAATAGAGGGAAACTCACAAACAAAAACATAACCATAATTCCTCCATGCTAACAAGGACATTACTTCTCATATTGAAGGATGTCTCAGAAGGTATAAGTAAGAAAACACATTATTTTCTATGACTACAACTTTCCTGGATTTAAATCTGCAAAGCTGACAGTGCTGTGTCTTTGTCTGTTTGGTTTTTCCTTATTTGCATTAGAAAATAGAAGCAACAGCCTATTGATCATACCTACTGTGAGTTATAGCTTCTAGTGTGATGACATTTTTGTTATTTTGATTGACTAAATTTAAATCAAATAGTGAACGCTAACCTTTATGAAATATAATTTACGTAATTTCAGGGGCTAGATCTGTTTTGAGTAATTTATTAAATTACTGAACAATTGTAGTGATAGCGTGGTTCCAACAAGAGAATAGAGTTTTGTGAAGCAAGGTGGTTCATAGTGGAAGAAAAGTCTAGATATAAGAAATTATCACATATGAAGCAAATCGAACATGTTTCTCGCTGATATCAGGGCATAACAAATAAATCTTTATAATCAATATTCAGTGTGATGAAAGTGTTTTCGTGTCAGATGCAGCTCAGTTACAACGACGTTTGACTATATATTGAAAGTGTTAATTTACGAGCTTTTTGTGGAACATGGTCGTTTGGTAAATGTATACTGCTCCTCATGAATGCCTGTTCCTGTATGTCTCTTTGCATACTGCAGCCGATTAAATGAAAAGAAAGCTGTTACGATTTGTAAAATAAATTGGGTCATAACACACTAGTAGTATGCATGATGTAGTGAATACACATATCAGTTTAGCCTCTAAATTGCACCCACTTATATATTAAGTGTCAACTCGCAGTCTTGGGTACTGTCCAGGAAATTCGGTCTTCAAGGATCTGTTCGAAGTGATCACTCTTGCGTGGTCTTTGTAAACCTTCAAAGTGAGAGTGGTGGCATAGCAGCGCAGGTGCTAGAATTTTAGACAAACTGTTTCATGGCTTCTTAAGCTCTTCTGTCAGCGGCCGACTTGTGACTTGCTTCATCTAAAATTCGAGATCTGAGCCTCTGTTGTAGTCTTCTGTGCTACGGCTGTGCAGGCATAATTGTGTGTTACACAATTTCTTGAAACGCCTGTGGGAGTGCTTGCACTGCAGTCGTCTTTACAACATTGGTCATGCTATTGAACCGCAACCGAGTGTTGGCACTGCCTCATTAGAGCTGGCACACTATTTTGCATACATTTTTTTTAACTGTACAGTGTTTAGAGCAGCTTGGATTAGTTTGTAAGGACTGCTGCTTTATGCAGTTAACTTGTTCATTCACGAGCATCAATAAAATTTTAGGAATTCCATAAAGTAAACCAACTTTTAGTGGTATAGTTGCAGTTGCATACTCTTGTCTAGCAGAAGCATACAGTACTGTGCTGTGGCTTGTGTTTACACCGTGCCCAAAATGCTTGGGAGTGATTGAATTATGCCGTTGATGTAAGCGTAATGTTTGAGCATGGGTTTTGCTCACAAAATATTTGTTCTTGTCATCTTAGTCTAAATGCACTGAACTGGTCTGCATTGTTCTAAACTCTGAAAGCTCCAAAAGGGCAGCCATTCAGTTTTTTGCAATAGACCCTGCTGGCAAGTCTATTGTTGGGTAAGAGGACTGCAGTTTGGTATGCTATCTTGCCTTTGCTTTTTAAGCATAGAATGATTTGTTGATAGACAGGGTTCACATGTGTGTGTGGCCATTTTTATCATGCGCACTCTATCCTCAATCCTGTTTGTCCAGGAATGAAGCTTGCGTCAGCACACAGAATGGCATTATTGCATTGGGGGGGGAGGACTGACCCCCGAATATTTCTTCCTGCACCCCCATCAGCATGAGCCCCCCTTAAGAGCACACTACTGAAAATCATGCCCTCCCCCTCCCCCCCCCCCCCTCTTCAACAGAAAAATGCTGGTGCCATCCATGGCTGTTGGCCATTTACTCTTCACTATGAAGTCATTTTAATTAACATGCAATCTTCTGCACACTGACCCTTTAAGTATTGCCTATACTTATCTGACCACCAATGCATACCCCTGGCGGTACATCTGTAGACTAGTGGCTCCATCCGCTTTGAGGTCAGTCAGAGTAAAGTTTCATGCGAGGCTTTGTTCTTGTACGACAGATAGCATGACAAAGGTTATCAACTGCTTCTGTTGCTTGTGTCTCTGGGGGACCAGCACATTGAGGACCAGCGCAAAAAGCCTGCACGCTTCTGAAAAATGCAGAAATTCAACAACTTAAATCCGTGCTTTGATCTACTTTCACCATAGGCGTATCTACCGGGGGGGCACTTGCCCCCCCACTGTCAAAAGTGGGGGGAAAAATAGGCCATTTGCCCGCCCCCCCCCACACACACTTTTTAAAGTGGGCACTTTCGGATGCATGCCGGAAAGTTCAACAAAACTACAGCTGAGGCTGAATTTGTTTTCTTAATACAGTGGCCACGTAAGGAATGCTTTTCTTTACTAAGTATCCCTTGCTTGGGCAGGGAGGATTGTCTCTATGCCTCCTCATGACGCTCTAGCGGACGACGCGCAGGATTCTCCATACACGCTTGCATTGCGGAGAGGCCTGACGCTGGACAGTTCCCGCCCTAAAAAATGTACACTTGCGCTACTAGCATCATGCCTACTTTTTTGGGAGCGCCTAACCGTATTTGAAAACAAATTAGGCTTGTTATATTTAAGCTGCGGGCGAAGGGAGAGGTCCGGATAAAGTATTACAGTCAGCCGCACCCAACAATTGGTGTGCAACGGCATTAAATCGCTGGGTTATCAAATGCTGGAACCATTGCATCTCCGTCCAGAGATAGTCTACATAGCGTTGCAGTCTCAGTATCTTATCACCATCAAAAATCTAATCAAACCAATTAAAAGTATAACTATCGAATTTCATTGTGTAATCACGACTTATATATATTTTCGTGAAAATGACCTTTGTCGAACGCGCAGAGCCATTTCAATACCAATAGAACACTGAACTGAATTTTTTCTAAAGGCCTGTGTGACTTCTGATTTTATCGGTTTCATTTTCAGGCTGTTTTTAAATAAGAGCTACACTATTACTTGTTTCTGTACAGGAGCAAGAACAGCAGGTATTTCATATTTTGAAGAAATGGCACCCACTTTTTGGTGTGTACCCATAAAGGTTGCTTACGTGCTCTAAAAACAGTTAATGAATACTCGCTTTGTCCCAATTTTTCTGCGGTATACACAGTATTTAGTTGTGTTCCCTCGGTATCCTCGGTAAACTATGCGGGACACGGTGCTTATCTATTCGAAGTAGGAAGCAATGTTCTGGGTGGCGAGTGATTTATCTTTATTCTGTTTAGGTTCATTGCAGCCTTTGCAGAAAGTTACTGATGTGTTCCAGAGTGCCATACTGCCGCTCGTCGAAATGTTTCCCAGACTCCGAAGACAACTGCACAAGATATGGACTTGAAATTCCGTGAAAACAGGGATAACTTCAAGTGCAATGCGTGACGAAACTTTCACTCTACTGTTTTAAATGCAAGTGTTGCAGATTATTGCTAAATCATCATTCTTTCCATGTGTTTTCGTGCATCATACTAGATGCGTAGTTTGTTTCTCCGGTGTCCCCGGTGAGCTAAACAAAGCATCTTGTTTATATCTAGTGTTTATATCTAGGGAAAACTAGGGGCATAGCATGGGCGAAATAGAATGGCGAAATGCAAAAACACCCGCGTACTTAGATTTAGGTGCGCGTTAAAAAACCCGAGGTAGTCCAAATTATTCCAGAGTCCCCCACTACGGCGTTTCTCATAATCAGATCGTGGTTTTGGCACGTAAAGCGCCATAATTATTTACCTGCACTAATTATTTACCTGCGCTAATTATTTACCCACTGCCTTTTGTCCCTATATCATAAATTTTATAGTGTGTCAAGAAGTAAATGCAAATTGAAATAAGTTTTCGGGCCTCCATGGTTATCCATGTGTGATTGATAAAGAGGTCTATGTTAGTTTAACATAAAAATAACTGACAGAAGCATTTCCAGGCATTTTCGCTTAGTACAATAGTAATTCTATATATATATATATATATAATAGAGAGGGAGAGAGTCAGATCGATTGCGGTTTCCCCCCCCCCCCCCCACTCGAGAAATAGTTGGTACGCCACTGACTTTCACTGCTCTGTTTTCTTATGAATTATTCTCATACATGTTTGTACCTGGAGTTAAGGGAAATACGGTGCCTGTTGTGTTTGTGTTGTTCGTAATAACGTGTTCTATATTGTACGTAGTTCACCTATTTCTTGCTTCCTTTCTGTGTAGTTACGTGTTTACCACCCTGCTAAGACCTTGTATGAGATTGTAGTATTATAGATGAATAAGTAAATAGCTTGTGAATTCTAATTCAGGGGACTTTGATGTTAAATACAAGGCGTCTTCAAGGTATGATTACAGTGATGAAGAGGCCACATTGTTTGAAGAATACTAATTGTTCTAATTAAAATCATTGGGTAGCATACATTTCAGTTTTTTGTTATTTCTATCTTTAAAAATTTCGAATATGTTCAACAGGATATTGCTAATAAATAGCATTTGACTTTAAAGCCTGCTAACAGATTACAAAAATTATATTTGTTGCATTTCCTATGAACAACCAGTCCTGGAAGGGTGAATAAACCTCAACATTTCTTAATACATGTGCAACCAGTTCTAGATTCTAGAATGGCACTCATTCTGGGTAAATTTCGTTATTCTAGAAAGTGTTGTTTCCAGTAACTATAGTAGGTAATAGTGGAAACTAAATAAAAATTGAGGCCCTTAACCAGTGCGAGAAAATAGGTTCACTATGAAAAACTATCAATGGTTGCACAAAGCTAGAAAGACTAGGTTTATGCAAATTCGTATACGTAGTGCCAATCACTTGCATGACACAGTTGGACTGAATAGCCAGATTGGTGATGTACAGGGACACTAGAGCAAGATATATCTCCTAGCCGTTATGGCCAGTACCCAGCACGTACTGGGGAGGTGCGCTGAAGCCATGGTGTGTCCTGGATGTGCAGGCCCTTGTCAGCATTGGACATTCTGGCGACAAGAGCAGCAGCAAGCCATCAGTTCCGGTGTGACACCTACTCAATGGTGTACAAGTGCAGCCTGATTGTACACCAGTGCGCCTACGCATGCGAGCGGCCTCCCCAGTGTCGCCTGCGCCCAAGCGCATAAACTGTACCTCAAGAACCATCTGCAGATGCACAATAGAAAAGCGGCCCTAGTGATGTTTCCTGTGCTGGCATAGCTTCACACAGTGAGCCACATTTACCGCACACTTGCACATGCATCATGGCCCTGCCACCCTGCCGTTGACACCCGTGCAGCCGTAGTGGTTGTCGCTGCTCGGCTCGGCCTGCCTGATGACTTCGGGGCACAGATGCGTGTGGCCCATGCTGCTTCTCTGAGGAGCTGCGTTCTTGGTAGAGCAATGGATGCGTTCCCTCTCGTGTGTTTCGAGGTATAGTGACAGAAACCTTAGTGTGTGCTATTGTGGCAAAGTCTGCACTTGTGTGTTTCACACAGACATTTTTGTCCTTTGTGCGGCGATGTCGGAACACATGCCACGGACTGTTGCTAGCAGCCACAAAAAGCAGCTCCTCTATCCTCGCTACCGATTAGAGCGAGTGCTCAGACGCACACTGACAGCATTGTTACACGGCTTACGGCAGCACCTATGTAACTCTCGTTGCAGAGGCTCGTGTAATGGCAATTCTTCGGGAAGTATTTTTTGTTCATTGTTTTCCCCTCGAAGCAGGGGATAGGGGTGTAGATGCGAGCTGTCAATGTATTCAACCACTCTTCCTGCCGACACCGTGGCACAGTACGCCTCCGTACAACATTGATGCCATTGCAGCACGTTTCGTTGGAGTTCTTGGCAGCTGTGCGACTGTAGCTTGCATAGCATAGGCCTAGTGTACCACCATGGCCCACCACATATATTCCCACTCCCACTTCGGTGTCTTAAATGAAACCTACGTAACTGCATGATGATAAAAATTGTGTGTTGTTTGGACTTGTCTGCAGGCAGCATCACTTACAACATGAAAGGAAACATTTTTTAGCATAGTTGAAGAGACAGTGGCACGTGCTTAGTGTCACCTGCTTCTCCCTTTCGCGGAGCACAGGTTGTAAACCAAGTTATATACCCCTGTCACACTGGACGGTTCAATGTCATTATATGTTCAGTTAATATTACCATCAAATCACAACCATGCCAAGTGGCAGAGAAGGAAGCGACAGAAAGCACAGGCGAAGTTAATTGTTATATTTAATTTCAAAGGAGAAATAAATCGGGTAATGGGAAATGAAAGTGGACGAAAAAAATGTCGCAGTTTCACCCGAAAGGCGAAGCATCGATTGCGATAGCAAATTAGTAGAGAGCTATTCGGAGTAGGGATAGTAGTTTTATCGGCTGCATAAACTTGGACACATTCGCTTACTAACTGAATTAACAATCGTGATGTCAGCGCACACAAGCAAACATGAATAGATCACACTGAATGACCACAGACAACGACTGTCAAAACGCTGGCAGCAAGCGGAGCCGCCGCAGCGGGCGAAGGTTCGCGCGGTCTATCACTTCAACGGAAACTGAGCAGCGAATGCACAGCGCATACAAAGGTCAGAGCCGTGTTGAGATAAGAGATGGTGCGGGCGAGCGCCACCGCCGGGCAAAGTGCAGAAGAGCTGTGCAGAGGAGAAGTTTTTGGCAGAGGAGAAGCTGCCCCCCCCTCCCCCCTCCCTCCCGCGCTGCCTTCCTGCTTTCTTGCTTTCGCGTGGGAGATTGAGTGGCCAGTTCCTGTTGCGCCCAGATGCAAGATAAGAATTTGGTGAAGCAGCACAGCGTCGCCCCGCCTCCCTCCCTCCCATACCCCCACGGCCTTTCGTGCGACGGTCGCGTTTGCCTTCCGCCGTGCGTTCGCTCTCCGTGATAGCGCGCGCTTTCGCTCGTGCATGCGGCACGCGGCGACGATTTTATTGCCCTTGGAATCTATACGGAACCTCACGGCGACGGCGGCGCCGACGGTAGAAATCCAGTTGAAGTGTCCATATAATTGCTATCGCAATAAAAGTAATTTGCGACTGGCAGAGACCGAATCCACATGGTCCCTTTACCCGATTTATTTCTCCTTTGAAATTAAACGCAACAATTAACTTGCCCTGTGCTTTGAGTTGCTTCATTCTCTGCCGCTTGGCATGGTTGCGATTGATAAAAAATCAATCCTCCATGTTCCTCTTATTTTTCTTGCTAATTACCATCAAATGGTGTTCCATTGACTACTACAAAGGGCCATTTAATGTCATTCAAAGTGAATGTGGACCCCAGAGATAAAGTAGAACACGACGAGTGTTTGTAATTTGAGGACTGTACATAGCAAAAGTTGTCAATTTTTGCCTATGTAAATGTTTGTTCTACCAGTGTTCGTTTTCTTCTTTTTTTCTTTTCACATCTTTGAGCAGCATATCTTTTTACTTTCTGTGTTCCTGCAAGATGGGCACACGGTGTTGTCAGCTCCTGCTTGTTTGCTTGCTTGGAACTGTTTCCGTTCTTGTCAGCCCACCTTCTAAACCAGCAGCAGTTCTCTTACCTGTGCATCTCCATAACAACTAAACACCCCCTCTCCTCCGCCCCTTCTCATTTTCTTTTCTCCTCCCCCCCCACTTTTCTTTAGTACTTTGACTTCAGTTACCCCACAACATGCATTGGCTTAGTCTTATTCCATTGAGGGTGGGAGGGAGAGCGAGCTACATGTAGGTACATAAAATATTCAGTGGTAATTTAGTGGTAAATGCAAGAGAAATGCATTGGCGTTACGTTTTTTTGAGGTCTTGGATCCGTGATGTAAATTGCATTCACCGCATTACAAAAAAAAAAAAAAAAAAAAAAATGCGTCCCGCCGCTTTGAGGAGTGAAGTGCAACTGACGGTGGTCCGGAGCAGACGACCCTCAATTCTACCACACACGCACTTCTCTCACGTGACCGACTTCCAAGCGCTTCAAACACACCATTTTTTCCACTTTCACACTCTTAATTCTAACGCAATAAAACGCTGCTAAGGAAAGCAGTTGCTTCTCTTGATGAAGACAAGTCCTTTTGTTGAAATGTTGGCTCCAGCGACATTCCTTGTTAATCACTTCAAGCCTCCACCTTCGTGTGAACCGCTGTCTTTAAGCTATCTTTTATGTTGAAGGTAAAACGCTGTACTACAGGCTATCACAAAAGTTAGTTCTCTATCTTAGCATCTGGGCACCACCACTTCGCTAGAGTCAGCCATATTGTATGCACTGAGGCGTCTGTAAATACTGATGTTCATTTATTTCATGAATATGCACCACATGCTTGTGAAATAATAAAAAACAGGGGGTCTGTGCTGTTGTGCTAGAGATTGTTTGTAGGACGAACGCCAGGATAACCGCATTGTCGAAAGCATTCATAGATGTGGCACACTTTTATTTTCCTGTTGAACAGTGCATTCCTTGATCGAACACCTTCTGCATCCTGTTTTGGTGCACCGGCTCGACTGGTAAATGATGATCTCCTGCTGGGAAAGCTAGCGGTTGCCATTCTCAACTGCGATGGCTCCACTTTTATAAAGGCAAAACGGAAAATGCCTGGAAGCATATACAGTCAAAGCTCAATATAACGAACACACATATAACGAATTGTCAGATATAACAGAGTAAATATAAAAGTCTTTTCACCGATATCAGTGCATACCGAATGTATGCTTATAACGAATATCGGATATAACGAAGCTATTTTTGTGAGAGATACGACTTCGTTATAACGAGGTTTGACTGTATTTCAGTGCGCGTCAGAGAACAGCTGATTTAACACGACATTTCTCTGCTACGGTGTTCTCAGAGTACCAACTTGTACTGCTCTTTTTATGGTATTGGTTATTTTAACACGGGTGCATTCTTTGGCATCAGTTCTCTAAATCTATGGCACATTTATAACACATTTTATAAGTCGCTTTTGCAGCATCTGCATGAGATGAGCATGCATGCTTATGTTTAATTTCGTTTCGAAGTTATACTGCATAGCAAGCGAAGCGTAAAAAAAGAGTAAAGCGCGAAGATAGTGGCTTGTTGATACACAATGTAGACGAAATGTAACCGTGCTTAATTGGTGCTTGTTATTGTAGAGACATAAATGCGAAAAAAAGGCACAGCCAATGGCCGAATGACTTTACCATTTTATTTATTGGGAGATAAATTTGCAGACATTCTGAAATTGAGGTTTTATACAAATTATTAAAACGTTTTACTTTGTTAAAGTTTTTTAACTACCTTTTCAAACACTTTACACCCAATTTGTTACACTTTACTTGCCAGATTTTTTAAACTAATCTTCGTTGCTGCCGCTATCGAATGACATTGATTTTTTGTGTGTAGCATCGAAATAGGTCAAATGGCATTCATTCAACCGACATCATTCGAGCCTAACCTTCAGGTGTGACTGGGGTATTAAATTGCGTTAAGGGATTTTGTTGCGTTATTGTTGTCCAATAAAATATCTTTTTACCGTATCAGAATGTTCTTTGTTGAACTGTGTCCTCTTCTGTAGCTCCATGTGAACCAGGAAATGCTGGCATAAGGATAATAGATCTTCGTTGACCTAGTTGAGGTTAATGTTACCTTTAAGTTGATCATTGGAGAGAGCAAGATCCTAAAATGTACATGCACAGTCCTTTGAAGGTTTTGCACAATCTGAAGTGTGCTTTTATCCAATAATTTACATCATGTTCTTGTGGGGCACCCTTTGTAAAAGTGCAGCATATGTTGTCTTTCTCTTAGTCATTTTCCAACACCGTCGGTAGTGTCTCTCACATAGAGTAAGAAATTTCGCAATGAACCACAGTGTGTCCTTTGACCTTTCTTTACCATGAAAAATAAAGTGGCCCTGCAGAGAAGTGAAGTTGTCAACAATGAGCGTGTTTGTAAATGTGAGCACCAGACAAGCAAGTAGTTCACTTTTTCTGCCAACTGTGTTTCTCAGCTTTTCTTGTGCAAAGAGCACAGTGTCCTTGGCGGGTCTTGTTTTTGCTTCATATTTTCATTATCATTGACTTTTCTTGTTTGGAGTAGAATCTTCTGGATTTGACTGGGGAGTTAAACTTTAAATGCCAATGTTTTTCCCCAGTTATCACTCTTCTCTTCTCCAACCGTAGTGATACTCATTGTTGCGTGTACATGTGCTTTTGTCTGTTGATGGTTGTCGTGTGTGTTCCTCATGGCTGGAGTTTTTCTGCTATCTGTGCTTGTACTGTACAGGTCTACCTCCTTGTATTGCTCCAATTGCTTGGCACTTTCTTTTATTCAAGTTTGTTGCCATACATTTTTGAAATTCACTCATCCATTTTGTCTGTGGTTTTTGACTTCTTTAATATCTGCGTGACAATTTTCGCATTTTATAATGTATGTCCAGGTCATAGTGGTTGCTTGTATTGTTTTGCAGTGAGCTTTTTCTTCTTGATGTCACATGAACTGTACTATGTTGTTTCTGCCACATTTATACTTAAGTCACGAGCTATATCATTGCATATTATGATGTAGTAAACTTTGAACATAGTGCCTTTATTCACAACTACTACAAAGTCAAACGTAGAGTGTCAGGCGAAACGTTATCATTATCAGCACATCCTATAGTCAGCTGCAGAGGGGAAGTATAGCACACAAGAATGCTGTTATGAATTTCTAGAGCAATTACGAAAGCACTGAACTCATCCAAATGTTACGATAAATTTCATTGCTTAGACCACAATTGAATTTCTCGACGTCATCCCTGGAATATTTACTATTTTGTTTAATATATTAATTTTACCTGGTGCAGTAGCAAATGTGACTTTCACAGATTTGAGACATATAAAAAAAGTTGTTTTTTAGCTCAACTCATTTTTTGACTGCCCTATCAATGTTCTCGCATCAGTATTAGGATTTCAAGTGCTTTAGGAAGACAGTAAGGATTAGAGAGTGAACTCGTGTTCCTGATATTCTGGTTGAGATTAAGAGGTACAGCTGGAGTAGGGCAGGTCATGCGACCCGTAGAGCAGATAACCTGCGTTTTACTACTAATGGGTGCTGAGGGAATGGAAATGCTGGTGGCAAAAGATTAGCTGATGTGATAAGATTAGGCAAGTTACAGATAGGGGATGGAGTTGGCTGAAACAGGACAGAAGTAACTGCTGATAATGTTAATTTGATGATTGCCATAATGGTGGATCTGTCGCTCGGGTCCTTCGCGGCGCCTTTGAACTTTGCCACCAACGCCCGTACCTCTCTCTCGTTTGCTTACAGGTGTGTTTCGGGGTGGCAGCCGATCAAGCCGAGGAGCCGTAGCGGCAGTTCAGCAGAATGTGCGCCGCTTTCATTGCAGCTTTTGCAATTACTCGACCATTTACAAGCAGACGCTGCAGCGCCACCACCGCACGCACACGGGCGAGCGGCCGTTTGAGTGCGAGTTCTGCCTCAAGACGTTCGCCCAGAAGTGCAACATGAAGGCCCACCAGCGGCTCCATACGGGCGCCTGTCCCTACCGGTGCCAGTTCTGCCAGCTGGGATTCAGCCGACGCGAGCTCCTCACCGAGCACCTGCAACAGGAGCACGAAATGCAGCTGGCCTTCAAGTGCGGCTACTGCTCGGGCGGCTTCCTCACGCGACACGAGCTTTGGCGACATCTGCGCTCCTGTTCCCCATGGGGAGCGGCGACGCCGGAGGCCATTGTGGCGTCGGTCGTGGCATCCGTGCCTGTCACCACTGCGCACGTGTCGCCGCAGCCAGCCTCGTCGCCGACCACTACCTAAAGAAGTGCCTGTGAACGATGCATTCGTGAGCCCCTATGCTAAGCACTTTTTCTCTGCTTAAATTAGATTATATTACGGAACAGTTGTTTTCAGGGCCGCTACTTTGACACTACACTAATGAACCCGAAAGTGCATATGCTCGATGAAAGAAATTAGCTTAGGCATACTTCTTGTCAGCATTAGCTTCACATTGCTTTGTGGTCAAGTGCAGTGAGGGCCCTTGGCAGCCACATTTTTGGGGAGGCTTAACCACATACTTGACATTGTGTGATAGTGGGCTTGTAGCATTCCTTGAGAGCCTTTGGAACATTTAATACAAAGCATAATCTTTGAGGCTATGAAAATGCTAGAATCTCAAGTGCTTCATTTTTATTTATCTATTTTATTTTTTCCTCAGGTTATCAGAGTTTGTTGTGAAATCCAGCCTCAAAGTTCACACAATCCACAAGTGAAGCCAATGCTGTCAACATTTTAGTGAATCACAGTGTTTCTTTTGCGTTGATTTCAAGCTGGTAAACTCAACATTGCTTTGGTCCTCGATGATGCTTTGTCCCAACTTAGAAGCAGTTGAAAACTGTTAAAACTTGTTTCCTGAGAGACTTACCATTTTTTTGTGATAACAGCTGTGAAACCTGGCAATATGTTTAAAAATGGCTAAGGTTTAGCTACTTGTTCCCGGTGAATGAAACGGTGTAACAACATACATGTACGGCCTGTGCTGGATGGATTGTTGACACGGCTTCTTGTAGAGGGATCATAGTCTTTCGAATATCACTTATCAGGAAGTACCAGAACAACTGGGTATGCATTCTCATCATTTAGGTGCTTTCTCTCTCTTGATGCATTTTTGACAGGGCACACAGGCTGAGCATACATCCTTACACTAACCTTCCTTTTCATGGATCAGGTTGTTGTGCAGTTTCCCATCTCTGATCATTTTAATTTTTTCCATGTCGATGTATTGGTCATATCATTCACTGCCCTTTAATACAGTAACCAGCATTATTCCCTTAACTTATTAATATGTCGCTTACAATGGCTTTGTTCTTTCTCAAACTTTGCAGCAATACCCCATCATTCAACACTCTAAAAAAAAAGATTTCACCTTTTGGGGTGTATCTTGGCCCCAAACAATAATCATTATGTATCTTGCATGCCCTTCCTTTGCATAACACTGCGTGCCCGGTACTTCCAGATTACGAATGGCATGTGCATTATCACTGTGACATTCTTGACAGGAAGTAGCGAGCGCGGAATTTTCAAGAAAGAAAATGCAAGGAAAACGGATCGCGATTATTGTTTAGGGGCATGATACACTCCAAAAGGTAAAAAATTTTATAGAGTGATTTAAATGTTGGCACTGTGACTTGCCTAGTTCGCCAAAAAAAGCTAAATTAAATCTGAGGTTTCCTTTGTCAGCATCCGTTGGATGTCCACAATGAAACTCTTAGTGATTAATGGAAACCAATTTCAAAAGCCATGCTGCAGATGCTGGACATGTTCTCATCACAGCATCATAGCCACCATGTTCTGAACATCATTCAGTACAAGAGGCACGTATGAAGGCACGTTTGCTTTTTTTTTTTTTTTTCAAACCCGGCAGGTAACATGGCCAGTTGTTGTACAGTTGACTTCCCTTAATTCAACCCTGACGTGACCGACGAAATTGATTAAGTGATCTGGCGGGTCGAATTAAACAAGACGCAGAAACAAACCCATCAAAACACACTGCTCATTCATTCGGCAGTATTTGCCAGATTCTAACACGCCCCAAAATCTGACTTCAGTTAATAGAATTAACTGAAGTCAGCTGTATTGAAAGATATGAACCACAGAATATGACGTTTATGCGAAATTTTAGCAAGAACAAAGCAGTGGTAAGTGCCCGATATTTTTCAAAGTTAAGGAAACAATGCAAGTTTCTCTGTATACTCTATGTGTCTAAAGTAAAAAAACTAACCTAACACACCCGATGTTTTAGCAAGAAAAATTGGCAAGGGTATAGTATGTGCTGCACGGTGGCGCCCTGTTTTCTGAAATCAACTTCGCCGCATTCATTCGTGTTAGCCGGTAAAGCATACAAACACCGTGAAGGCAGTCTTGGTTTCGTAGCAGGCTATTTTTGGCCCAATTTTATTGGAAAAAAGAGGCGAGTGTTAGCATCTGGTAAATACCATAATGAGACTTTGTGAGCTGCATTTATTGCATTAAAATCTTCCTAGGGCAGGCCGGAAATAGGCATTTTTGACAGGAAATGATGTGGGTTCCATACATTCACTGTCCCATAAGCTCCTCCGAGACAGACGCTACCACTGATGGGGGTGGCTATTGGGGTCACCGTAGGGGTCAGGTGCATGCTTGCTGACTCATCAAGTTCAAATCATCCAACGAAAGTAAATTTTAGGATCGAAACAACAAAAATTTGGGCTCATAGAAACGCGTGGATGTGCATGTGACCTTTGTTGAGGATTGAATTAAACGAAAAATAGAATTAACTGAAGTCAGCTGTATTGAAAGATATGAACCATAGAATATGACGTTTATGCGAAATTTTAGCAAGAACAAAGCAGTGGTAAGTGCCCGATATTTTTCAAAGTTAAGGAAACAATGCAAGTTTCTCTGTATTTCTGGCTGGCTTATTAGCCTTTGGATTTGTGTGGCTGATTTATTAGATTGCACTTTTGGGCATTGTACAGTATGCAGGCCTCTCGACCAGAAAAAGTCGAGGCTAATGGAAAAGCTGTTCATCAGAAGCGTATTATTGTATCCGTCCTTCCACAGTTAATTTAATTTCACTCGCTTGAATGTCTTACTGCTGCCACTTCATTTGTGCATTTTTTATGGGCCAGCTTTCTCTATTTTTCCAGAACTTGGTAGATGCACTAAAAATAAACCAGGAAGCTGTGAAGTGATGCATCGTGTTTCTGTTGGCTGTCTACTTAATGAGAATTGCTATTCATGCAAATAACCCGTTGGGTGCTGGGTATCTTTCCTAAGTTAAAGAATAAACACATCAGCAGGATTTAAATTGCGATGCTATTTATTGGCGATATGTTGCTGGACACTCCCCAAATTTTGAAATCTAAAAATTTAAAGAAAGGGTATGGGGGTTCTGCTAATTATTTTAATTAGGATAATTAGTGTTCCTCAGGCAACATGGCCTCTACGCATCGCTGTCACTTCATAATCAACATCAGACACTTCATAATCAACATCAAGGTCCTCTGAATCAGAGTTCATAAGTTCTTGGATTTCTGCATCTTTCAAAGTTCTTGAATCATTGAAAAAATGCTCAGGCTTCTTGCGCCAGTCCACCGTGTCAGTAAACGAGATGTAAGCAGACACCGACAGGGTATTGGTAAGCTTTGTCGTGCCCTCTGTCGTAGAAAAACAACCTAACATAAAATATTTGTTTAAAACAACTTCTGAGAAGATGGCACAACTAGTTCACAGATATTCCACCTTCACGAATTAACCCAGGCATAGCCAGGGTCATGCAATAACACTCCTATAGTTAGATTTAGGTGCACGTTAAGAACCCCAGGTGTTAAGAAATAATCCAAAGTCCCCACTACGGCATGCCTCATAACAAATTGTGGTTTTGGCACGCAAAAACCTATAATTTAATTTTATTTTCACGACTCTATAGATTGCTAATGACAACTCGGCTGGTGACATAATAACTTCATCATTGCAGGTATGCTTGTGTCTTTATGAGACAGGCACTGCTGTTTCCCAACTGAGAGCATGGCACTGTAGCCCAGGCGAAAATATTCAACTGGAATCCACCTGCTTACAATTGGCATTGACTGGGACCAACTGGTTCCAATTGAAAACCAACTGGTCCCAGTTACAGGACAACTAATAAATGTGTGCATTTACACAACCTGGTGCTTGCACTAAAATGATAGCTACGGAGACACCTTTGCCACGGTGGGTATCAAGCTTGTTCAAGTGCAGCAGTGACGAGATTGAATTTGACTTGATTTATGAGTATATAGAACGCAGCAAGTAATACACACCAGTGGCTGTACTCATAGCCTTATCGGCTAGTCCGGGGTCCACTAAAGCATGAGCATATACATGACAGACCTTTGCAGATCACTAAATCGATTCCGTGCAAATTTGAGACAGAATAGTGTGTGAAAATGCAAAATGCACATTACTCAATTTCACTGAGCAAACTAAGGAACGTTTTAAGAAAGACAAATGTACAACAGTGTACGGTATGTTTTATATATACATCATGCATCACAAATGCACAACAAAGATATGTTCCAGGACAAAACATTTCTGGTGACTCAAGCTTAAACTTTTTTAATGCTAAACAACGTTTCTCCTGAAAATTCAAATTTTTGGATATTTCATTCCAGGCATTGAAATGTTCTGCAAGGGTTGGCCATCATTCACGATGACCCGAAGTGAACTACCAAACCAACGAGGACAAAAAGTGATGCTCTTTCTGTCTTAGTTTCTCAAGCTCTACTTGTAGGAAGCCAAAATGTACCAACTCGCCCAAACCGACACACTTGTGCAGTACTATCATGGCCTGAAAACAGGCACATGAAGATGGTATGCACTTGTGCCGTGGAATTTCGCACTTACTTTTCTGAGCTTTCTTTCGTTAGATGTAATGTGAGAATTTGCTTAGCTTTAAAGGCCTCAAATTAAAGAAGTACCGAGGTGACACATTCAGAATGTTTCTTTTTTTGTGTGTTGAGAGAAATGTCAAGCCCTGTGAATAGTTTATTGTAATGCAGTACTTGTTTTATAAGCCACTTTTCTCTTTGGTACCCAAGAGCCTATTGTCTCATGACGTCATCATACAGTGGCTTCCTCCTTTCCTGCAACCACCGCAACTACTACGTGTGAGCGCAGCCAGAAGAAATCCATGCAGCACTCTTGTTAATTTTTTCACGAGCGACATCGTCATCATTGTATCTTGCATGCCTTTCCTTTCTATAGCACTGCGCACCCATCACCATCAGCCTATTTTTATGTGCACTGCAGGATGAAGGCCTTGTCTTGCGCTAGCTAATTCCAATTTCCATGCAAA
Organism: Dermacentor silvarum; assembly: GCF_013339745.2. Taxonomy (NCBI): domain Eukaryota; kingdom Metazoa; phylum Arthropoda; class Arachnida; order Ixodida; family Ixodidae; genus Dermacentor; species Dermacentor silvarum. Next base: position 130,533,853 of record NC_051163.1, read on the forward strand.
TTTCCTAACTTCATCACCCCACCTAGTTTTCGGCTGTCCTCGACTGCGCTTCCCTTCCCTTGGCATCCATGCTGTAACTTTAATGGTCCACCGGTTATCCATCCTACGCATTACATGGCCTGCCCAGCTCCATTTTTTTTCTCCTAATGTCAGCCATAATATCGGCTATCCCCGTTTGCTATATGATCCACATTGCTCTCTTCCCGTCTCTTAACCTTAGGCCTAACATCTTTCGTTCCATCGCTCTTTGTGCAGTCCTTAACTTGTTCTCGAGCTTCTTTGTTAACCTCCAAGTTTCTGCCCTATAGGATTGTACACTTGCAATGATTGTACACTTTTCTTTTCAATTTTGATTCTTCTGTAAATTTCCTTCGAATGATTAGGGTCATCATCATCAACATCATCATACCTAGCCTTGATGGAACACGGCATCAAAATTTTACTCCCGCTAACATTAACACTAATGCTTATGGCACCAGATCAGGCATTTAGAGGCCACATTTAACATCAAGTTAAGATATCTTGTAACCATTGCTGACCTTCATACTTTGTGAGTATCATCTGTTTACAGGCAAGTAGCATGTGATAGAGTTTCTAAAACTTTTAAAATAAAGGTTAGTACTCTCTGTTAATGGAGCTCGACTTATATGTTCTATGGTGTCGTGCTGAAGCGCCAATATTTTTGTTTTAGCTATGCGCTGCTCACACCGCCTAGTGCAAAGTCCTGGTACTTTTGATTGGTCTCTGTATTCGCATTCATAGCTTTATGGCATGCTTTGAAGGTGGTTTTATACAGTGCAGTAGATGGTGTGACTAGATTAGGTAATTCAGATATAGGATAGCACGTAAAGTGGAAAATAAGAGGTCGCTATTAAAGAATTAAGTTTGTGATGTGACACATGAAAGATAAAGAGTACAGTGACCGACACACAAACAGCATTTCCGTTAAGGTTATCAACAGGGATGTCATAAGAGAGCTTCAGTGGGAATGGGTTTTCAGCAAACGTGGCTTATGCATCTGGAATTACCAAATCAAAACTGTGAGATTTGTGATTCATAACAATAAAATAAAATTAGCAAGTGGCAACAAAATCTGCAGTTTTCAGGCTCTGTGACGAACTCGGTCGCAGCAGGATGCATCGCTCGAACGGGCAATCTCGGGGACCATTACACTTGCCATCTCTTTGTTTGACAATATTGCCTTCAGATTGCTAAGCTGCAAATCTTAGTCATAATTCCAAACTGCTGTGGACAGGAACACAGGCTGCTGTTTTCTTAGCAGCTGTAATTGTGAATCCATAGCTGAAAGAAGTACACTGCAGACAGGCAGCATTTGCACATCATTCCAGGCTGTGATAGACTAGAATGATTTCTCGTTCAAAATGAGTGTTTCTGCTTTGCTGTTAACTGACCGTATTTTTCTCTGCCAGCTGCACTTCTCATTGCAAGCTGAAACAGGCATGTATATAATGACAACAAAAAACAGTACGATGCCTTCCTCCTCTTGATTTTCTGTTGCTTTTGTTCAAATGTGAAGAACAGTCGCGATGCTTACTCTGATTTGAACAGCGCCAAACAGGTCAAAGACAAAAAGAATTTAGTTAACCCTCTGCCCTCATCCCGTTTTGAGCTGTTCAGATCGGAATCATGTGAGAACATGTTTAACCAGCAAACCCAAAATCTGATGCTGCCAATAATTTTTAATTATTTCGAATACATGAAATAAGACATGAGGTAGATATACGTTATTGTAGCGTAATACTTCTTTAAATTTTATGTGCATTAGATATAATCAAAAGGGGATAAATACTACGTCAAAAGTAGTTACATTGTGGAACATTGCATTGTGGTGTAATGCAGCACTCGAAGAAAAGAGGGGTGGGGGGAGAGTGCTGGAAAACTGCTTCTCTCTATTTAACACTATTTATCTCCTTGGCCTTGAGGTAACTTGCATCATTGCCTTTACACTGCCTCTTTGACAAACCTCATTAGCTCTTTGCTCTAATTTTCGTCTTCATATTTGGCAATGTAGCACTCGTTACTAAAAAAAACTGACACTCTATGTTCGACTTTTTTTTAACCTGAACACGTTTGGAAACTATGCAAAACATTCCTGCATTGTAAGGATGTTTAAATACTCACTCATAAATACATTGTATTATTTATTTTTTTCAGACTAAACATTTTAACTTCTTCATTGCAGAGTTTTGAAAACTTTGTGGCAGATTGTGAATACCATTTATGAATGAAAAACATGCTCGACTGTTAACGAGCTGTATCACTGCGCTGTCATTGGCCTTTAACTTTTTACCCATTTACCACTGCACTGAACCTACTGCTGGCATCTTTTTCTTTGTTGTCACTGGTTTTAGTGTTGTGTCAGTTGTTTAATAGCAAATGTGAAGGTTGCCCCCAACAAACGCATTTTTAATGCACTTGTATCATTCCTTATACGCAAAATTATGTGCTCCCATGTTTCAGATTACACACCCCATCATGTTAATTTGGAGTGTCATGTTATCCTGTCACACATATTTTTGTGTACTTTTTTATTGGCTTTCTGTTTACTCCATGTCTTACTGTTTGTTTGCTTAGCTGTTTTTGGTGTTTGTTTGCTTAGCAGTATTTGGTGTTTATCATTGCTGATGCTAATACTTTAACGTATATATGTTGTTGTTTTACCATGGTATTTCTATGGTATTGCACACGATGGCGTTAGCCACTATTTAATTTTGTTCCTTGCATTTATATTATGTTATATATTATCTCTATAAGTATCCCAAATAAGTAATGAGTGTTAACAATGTGTTTGTGTTGTAGTGTTAGTGCATGTTATTACGGGGCCCTTAAAGCTGATTTGGTTGTTCTGACCTCCTTTGTGAACTGGGACATCGAATACGCACTAACTATGTCACAGTGTATGGTGTTTTGAATTTAGTTGCCATGTTAGTGATGTGTCTAATTGTGTGCACGACAAAATGATTTCATATGATACCCGTAGGAACACTATAGAGAGATGAACATTGAAGAGTGCATATTTTTTGTCACTTTGCTGCGTTTATCAAGATGCACCTTTTTTTAAAAGTGGGGCAGACTGCTACTACAAGGACGTAGAAGAATAACATCAATGAACAAGCGAATAAACAAAATGTTCATGTAACTCAGTGACAACCAAAATTACGAAAGATAAAACTCACAATACAGAACACATTGCAAGCTTCATGTTCATCTAGGCCTATTTATTACCCATATCAGTGTGAGAACCAATACTTCACTCCTAGTGTTTGTGGATTTGCAATGCCTACTGTGATGCCATGAAGTTGGCACCAAGTTTATGCACTTGGTTGCTGCAAGTGCTTCAGCAAAAAGTGGTAATTGGCATCTGCAGAGTTTTTGCACATGCTGCCACTTGCAGCGTGCCCAACTTGATGTTTTTGTCAATGGCTGTCACACAAGCTGCAGATTCAGCTGCTGCTAAGATGTAGCACAGAGTTGCTGCCATTCGCAGTGCTACGATTAATATACTGTGCTTAGCCGACTACGATTCTGGTGCTTTCAGCATTTAACTTTGTTTAAATCGCAACGAGTAATTTATTCAGGCACTTTTCATTTTACAAGACGTACAAGGCTTGATAACTGAAGTTCTGTACTGCACACTTCCACTATTGTGTTAAAGTCAGTATGCATTCTGCAAGTGCTGTCTTATCAGTGATTTCCTGGGTTTTGTTTTGAGGTCTAAAAATCTCTCTCAATCTCTCCTTGACGTCATATTATGCCACTACTTCTCGTAATTTCGTGGCATGACTGTGTCGGTAAAGTAATGGGCTTTTGTAATTACACTGAAATTGTAAGCTTTGCTTGTTAAACCTAAGACTGGAGAATAGTGAACATCTTTGAAAACAGACATTAGCTTGCCTTTCGTAGTTCTTGCATGTTCATGTATCACTTAGTTGTGTGTTAAACATGTGTGTTAGGAGTCTTCATAAATAGTTTGTGCTTACACACTGAGTGATGCAAACCTTGGGAACTGCATCGAGTAAAGGTGCCTTAGAGCACCTCAGATGTGCTTTCATGTACTCATTTTTTTGTGTGTTCTTTTTGCTATGTATTTAGGTGCACTAGCTATATATGACAACTGTGTTAGACAACAAGTGGTTATGGTGATCTGGTAAATTATTTAACATGTTGCTGCGCGTTGTGATGAATATTTCTTATGGTTAGAAACTGTGGAAGAACTGCAAATAACATCTTGTAACACTGCTCTATTTATAACATGCCTAGTGATGTAATACAGCATTTTGATACCTCGCACACTTCCATGACTGTGTCTGATTTCATATGGTGGGGAAGGCGAATTTCCCCATTGTGTGATACTTCACCCCCTATCTTTTACCACCACATAAGTTTAATGGTAACTGTTAAAGAAGATTTATGATGGCAAATGTATCAAGTTGCTGAAAAGTTGCACTGTAATGTTTTGAACTAAAAAATGCAGTACATAGTATGGAATACGTACTTTATTGTACTTTTACTGATAATTTTTTTATAAAGAATTGGTAGTTTACGTGTCATTAGTGGGACGTCTTCATTTGTTAATTGCATTGTGCTATTCATTATGCACTTTTTGATCTACCACAGCTGATTAGAAAAAAAATGTGCCTGTTAGGAAATCGAAAATAAGTTGAAAGGTATATGAGTCACTAGGCAATATCTGTGCTGTGGTGAATTGGCGCGTGGGCGTATCAGTCCCTAAATCACACCCAATTGAAAATGAAGTTTCAACTGAAGCTTAATTTAAAACTCGCAGCTTTAGGGCACTGCCACTGCAAGAATATTTTGAAAGTGATTATGCTTAATGTGGTCTTTCTAGAGACAATGAACTTTAATCATAAGGATGGCTATAACCATTTAAATTGCAAAGTATGTCATAGGCGAAAAGGTACTGGCATTTCAAACTATGTTTCATGTTGTAAGCTCTTCTGTAAGCAGCTGGCCTTGTACTGTCATGTGCCTGGCCTCACCTAAAACCTGAGATGTGAGCCTGACAGATTTCCGGCATTATGGCAGTGCAGGCATCATTGCCATTCGCACAATGTCTTGAAACTGCTGTGAGAGGGGTTGAACTGCAGACCTGAGTACATTGTCACGCTATTGAGCAGCAAGGAAGAAGTTGACGCTGCCTCATTAGAGAGAGCATATAATCTTGCTTGGAAGTGTGTATAGCTGTAGTACTATTTGACCTAGCTTCTCATAACTGCTCCTTTATGCAGTTGGCCACATCATCAAAACTGTTTCAGGAATTAATCCCGTAAAAGAAATAATGTTTTAGTGGCATTGTGGGAAATGTGCATGATGGGGCTTAGAGAAGAGTATACTTCAAATATAAATAAATACCTGTGGCAAGCAAGAGCACACAACACTGTGCAATGGCATGTGTTTACACCGTGCCCGTAATACTTACACAAATGATTGAATTGTGCCATGGATATAAGTGCAACAGTTGAGCATAGGTTTGTTCACAAGCTAAAAAATATTTGCCTAAAAGCATGGCATTGTGTTCAGTAGTGTGCGTCTGCGCTGTTCTACACAGCGTAACTTAAAAAAGCGCAGCCATTAAGTGTCTTTCTCGACCTACAATGCTGCAGCTTACTGTTTGGCGCGCTGGAGCCATAGTGTGTCCTGCATGCGCAGGCTCTCCTACCCTGTCGGCATTGGACGTTCCAGAGATGGGAGCAGCAGCAGCACGCCGTCAGTTCCGGTGCAGCCAGTGCTCCTTCTCGACGGTGTACAAGTGCAGCCTCATTGTGCATCAGCGCACCCACACGGGCGAGCGGCCTTTCCAGTGCCGCTTGTGCACGCGCACGTTTGCTCACAAGTGCAACCTCAAGAGCCACTTGCGGACACACACGGGCGAGCGGCCCTATCGGTGTCCCCTGTGCCCGCACAGCTTCACCCAGCGAGGTGCGCTCACGGCACACTTGCACGCGCAACACGGCGCCACCACCCTGCCGTTGGTGGCACCGCAGCGGCCATCGGTGCAGCGTTGCATGCTCTGTCCCAGACTGTTCAGCCTGCCCGAAGAGCTGAGGGCACACATACGTGTGGCACACCCCGCTCCCTGAGCCAGGCTCTGTTCTCGGTAGACTGGCGTTCACTCTCACCTGTTCTGAGGCAGTTCCTTGGGGTGCATTTAACACCGGTGACCGACAGAGGTCACGTGACCAAGTTGTTCGTGAAGCAATGGCTGCAAATGGTTGCATTGGTGGAAATTTGACCGATTATGTAAAGTTTTGCTCACTGACTGATTCTTCAGCTCCGCGACTGGAGTCACAAAGCTGTTGAACCAATTGGCAGCACAGGAGCAGGATGTCAGAATACGCAGATGGTTATTTTACATGGCCAGGGTTGTGCGAGCAGACATGAGTGCCAACAATCATAGCAGTCATGAGACATTGCGATGTGGTGAGGGGCAGGTCACAATCACTGGTGTGAACGTCGGTCGCCGTGAGTAGTTCCTCGGTCGCCAGTCGTGGACCTTTGTCGGTTGCCAGTGTGAATGCGTGCGCCCTTAGTGTTCACTATCACAACAAACTTTCCGTCAGTGCGTTTTGTACAGACCTTTCCATTATTTACAGTGTGACGTCAGAACACATTTCATGGACATGCAGGCAGGCACAGGTAGTTCCTGTATACTTGTGAAGCAGAGATTATGGCTGCTCCCAGGCATAAGGCAGCCCTCATTGTATAAGTTTACAGTAACAATTTGTCAGGACAAGTTGCCTGACAATAGTTGCCACCAAAAACAGATGATAGGGAAGCAGATATGAAAAGTTAGTATAGTTGACTGTTCTTCTGCCCATTTTGCGGTTCTCAGAGAAAGGAAAACCGATTTTTAATGTGGTGATTGAGGTTAATGTGCCCCTGCGATATAGCTTATAAAATGCCCAGTAATGCAATAAAAAAAGTACATCGTGCAGTCGTCAAACATTTTTGCACCCTCTGGGGTGTGCTTTCTTCCAACAACTTATGCCACTGCAGCATGCAACTTGCAGGGAATGTGCTTTATAAATGTTCAGCGCATGTTCTATTGCAATTGCACGCGAATGTAGGCATGCAAGGTGAAGATAGTGCAACTGTTGGCATGCAAACAATTAAGTGCTCACAGAAACAATAGATCACATTCTGTGTGACAATAGTACACTTACAAAAGGCGTAAAATCTTGCTCAGTGATGTGTCAGGGCCATTATGTGTTTGCTTAACGGCCTTGATGCTTACGTGAAAACAAGCCAGCCTTTAGCCATCAGGCCATGTAACTACAACAGCTGCTTTCATCAACAGAGCTACGCACATTGCTTTGGGCCTATTGGCGCACTATCATAGCAGACATGGACAAAAGAAACGGAATGCACATTGTGGTGTGTCTGCCATTCGATTCTTGTTCACTCCTAATGCCTATTTCATATGCAGTGGTCATGCTGACTGTAATTATTGTATTTGCAAGAACCTAGCAGAATCTATTATTGGCAACGTCAACTTATTCAGCGAGGCTCGCAGCTTTGCTTGAGGCTCGTATGTCTCACAGCACAAAAGGAGGTGCTGCATTCTGGCCTCTTTCGCAACATGAGGTTTATCCTGTCCGCCTCAGTGAAAACAGAGTAAAACCAAGCATAGAAGTTGCTTTCATAAAAAATCATTATGTCTGTTCTATTAATGTGAAAACAAGCTGGCCACTGTGATGTATGCAACCAGCCGCATCATCATTGATACCCCTTTCAACCCTCACAAACAGAATCGCAGGGTGGTTCAGCACTTCTAAATACTGAAACATCATGTGCACAACAAGCCCAAAGGCAGATTTTCCGGACCTGCTAGATCGCAAGTGTGAAATTGCGTTACGTGAAACACGTTTGTGCAACATAAATTTTTTCCGCAGTATGCATTTCCTGGACGATTCTCTTTCCCGGAGTAGAATAGCTCGCTAGAGGAATGTACATCTTTTTGCATTTTACCATGGCCCTCCACATGTCACCGTCACAATAAAATGTATTGGGATAAATATACGGTAATGTACATGAGGACGGCTGTGGTTCAACTGGAAGGATGTTGTTTTGCACGAGCACCTTTTGTGAGAGGTAGTTAGAGGTAAACAGATATAGGTTAGGCGGTTGCCAAGCAGTACTCTATTGTACATTTCGTTTCGCGCTTTTGCTGAAAATAGCTTCATAAGATGTCGCACTTGTCGGTGCTGCTCTTGGGTGCCCCTGGTTAGTACTATGTTAGCGGCAATAAGTTTTTACCAGGATGATGCTGTATAATAATGTCAAACAGGCCTGAATTACAGCCAACAGTTTCAGCTGCATCAATATTGACGCCCTGACTGACAGGCTGGCCTTCATGTTTCTGGTTGCATGTACCAATTGTTTAGGTGGTAAAGCAGTTAACGAAACATTTGTTTTCTTTCTCCACAATCGTGCCCTGGAGCTACAATATCTTGTGTATACGTTTGTTTGCCTGTGATGTAGAACAATCAGAACTCGGTGTTTTGACAGCCATGTCACTTGCCATCTTGACCCTTATACTTTTTGCTGATGACTATGCCTACCTGCAGTGCATATTGCATGCTGATCACATAAGTGCAATGTGTTTAAAATGCTTCTGCCGGACATTGCGTTTATGCAACTCATAAAGTGAAGGCAGCAGTCACAGGACACAACGTGGGGACAGACACTGTATAAATGAGAATGGAACAAACCAGGGTTTTTCATGTTGGGGAGCTAGTTTAACAACTAGCTAATTTTGTATAGTATGTCAGTCACATCAGACGGAATTAAGAGAATGACGTCATTTTTCATTGATATTTCGCTCCACTGTAGAGAGTCAACTCACTTCATTTGTTTTTGGTTCAACTTAAGAAAGTTTTAGCTTAGGGGATGCAAGTCGTTTGCAAGTCCCACCAAACCGAAGTGGTCTTCTTCGGTTTGGTGGGATCCAAGTGGCTTGTGTATGCCTTCACAATGCAAGTCTGCTGCGTGCCCTAATCTAAAACTCTCTGTTTGCATCTGTGGGTAGCCACCGGTGCAGTTCATTTGTAGCTTTCAACAGCCGGCTGCCTTGACGTAATTGTGTCCAGTGTGCTTAGCCGAGAGCACTGCACGGGCTCGGACTTACCCAAAAGCCCAAGCCAGGCTGGGTAGGGCAGTTTTTTCACGGGCTCGGGCTTGGCTCAGGCACGACATGTGCTTTTTGACTCAGGGCCGGGCCGGGCTCGGGTTTTTTGACACAGGTCCGGGCCGGGCGTGAACTTTCTGGTGGTGTGCATGTAACGTGTAGCGAGTTATCCTCGCACGTCTCGACTCTGAAAAACATGTCTTTTTCGGTATCGGGCCGGGTTCGGGCCGGTTTCGAGCCGGGCTCGGGCCTAAAGGGTGGCGGGCCGGGTTGGGCGGGTAACAGATTATTTCTGGGCCCGGGCCGGGCCCGGGTCTCGCCATAAAGCTTTTGGTCAGGCTCGGGCAGGCAGCCCAACGTAAAAACGGGCCAGTGCAGTGCGCTAGCTTAGCCTGCATTTCTCCCCACGCCGAGAGTCAATGCCCCAAGTGAACTTGCTGCCTGTAACACCATAGTGAACTATGCATATGCACGCGCTGGCTTAGTTGGTCAAAGTATTCTCTCAGGTTCCTGCAGAATGTTGGTACTATTGACAGTTTGCTGAAAAGCACCCGGTACAACTGTGGGAATCTTCATCCACGGTAACCGTGGCTACTTGTCCTAGGGTGTACCACGGATGTGTTGGCACATTAACACGCTCGAGTTGCTATACTTCTTATGGAAAACCTCCACGAGTGGTGCTAGACATTGAACTCAAATTTTTATGCTTCCCATGGCATAAACAGTTGTCAATCTTGGCTTCAAAACATAAGCTGGATGTTGACTAAGTTGGCATGTTTATGACATATGGCTGACATTGTAATATAGAGGGCACTCATACCATGTGAATATGAAGCTTGTGTACAGCGAAGAGTGGGTGAATAAAGATTTATTCAAGCTGAAGTTCAAGCATCAGGAAAGTATATTTTGACATCACCACTTGGCTGTGGCACATCTGTGGGAGTGACATATTGATGCGTGTATCAGCACAAGGAACACTAGTAGGGCGCCGAAGAGCAGCAACGGCGGTGGAATGCTATCTTCTCTGTGCTTTGGATTTTTATGTTCCAGTGTGACCGGAGCCCAACCATTTCAAAAGCAGAATACCTGTACTTTGACGAGAGCTCTGCCGTTACATAAAAAAGTGCAGTACCGATACTTTGATGACGGCTCTGTCGTTCCATAAAAAAGCGCAGTGCCTCTACTTTGATGAGAACTCTTTCGTGACACAAAAAAGCAGAGTACCTATACTTTGATGCGAGCTCTGCCGTTACATAAATAGGCAGAGTACCTATGCTTGGATGAGAGCTCTGCCATTACGTAAAAAAAGCAGAGTAATTATACTTTGATCTGAGCTCTGCTGTTACATAGAAAAGCAGAGTACCTAAGCTTGGATGAGAGCTGTGCCGTTACATAAAAAAAGCAGAGTACCTATACTTTGATGAGAGCTCTGTTGTTACATGAAAAAGCAGAGTACTTAATACTTTGATGAGAGCTGTGCCGTTACGTAAAAAAGCAGAGTACCTATGCTTGGATGAGAGCTCTGCCGTTACATAAAAAAAGCAGACTACCTATACTTCAACAACAGCTCTGCTGTTACATTATCTCCACACAAGCAAATAAAGGATGCTCCCTCTGCTCACTAGGCTGTACGTTACACCATTCCTAGCTGTTGGGACTCGGGAATTGCCTTCTAATGCGTACTGTTCCCATTGATGGACGATTTCAAATTCTGAGGCGTTGTAACAAATTATTCAACTCGGCCTTAAGATCACCAATTTAGGACTACGGGCCGACAAGATTGCTTTCATATTATAATGGTGACATTATATTTACCAAAATGCTTTTAAAATCACTGGCTGTGGGTACAGTGCAAATTACTATACAGGGTGGATAGGAGTAGACACACAGTGCCGACTCTCAACAAAGATACACATTGTTGAGAGGCAGTGCTGTGTGTGTCTACTCCTGTCCTGTCTACTTCGCGCTGTACACAGTCATGAATAATCAACAAGCCCAACTGTCTACACTTTAAAAGCACTGGTAAGATGACATATAGCACAGTAGACTAGGCCAAACCAAGCACGGGGGGGGGGGGGGGGGCAGTTTATTTATTTATTTATTTATTTTACATACTTTCAAGGCCCGTAGGCGCTACAAAAAGGAGTGGTACATACAGAGAAAAAGGATGCAGAACAATGAATAAAATAATTGTTAGATGGCATGGAAAACAGCAGTCTTGAACCTCGATGCATCTGTAATAGTGGCGACCGATGCGGGAAGGTGGTTCCAGTCATTGCAGGGGCGAGGTAAAAAAGAGTAATAGTACGCATTCGTACGAGAAGATGGCACGAAAACTTTATGAATGTGATCGCTGCAGGATGAAACGTAAGAAGGAGGAGTTAAATGTTTATCTTAATACCGGGTTGTGGTAAATCTTGTGGAAAAGGTAGAGGCGACTGTATGCACGACGTACTGAAAGATCCAGTAGGTTAAGGGTTTGCTTCATGAGTCTAACGCTAGCATGACGAGAGTGATTAGATGGAATAAAGCGGGACGCGCAGTTCTGAGTGGCTTCGAGGGAGAGGGTTAGTGATACTTGAGGGAGATCCCAGATGGCCGAGGCATATTCTAATTTTGATCGAACAAGTGTTTTGTAGAGCGTCAGTTTTAAAGATGCAGGAACGGCGTAGAAGTTCCTGCGCAGATAGCCTAGCGTGCGATTAGTTTTAGAAGTTATATATTCAACATGCTTGTGCCATGATAGATCGTGAGTGATATAAAGGCCGAGATACATATAAAAATTAACTTGACAGAGAGGAGCGCTATTGAAAAAATACATGCGTGTATCAGTATTGTTAGTGTGGCGTGATATGCGCATATATTTACATTTATTTACGTTTAGTTTCATGTTCCATGTATTGCACCATATGGATAAATTGTTAAGGTCTTCTTGCAGTTTAGTGGAATCAGCGGGATCACTAATATTATGATTACGCAGTCATCAGCAAATAGGTTAATTGAAGACGATTTGATGCAGTCAGGGAGGTCGTTAATATAAATTAGAAAGAGCAGAGGCCTGAGGACAGATCCCTGCGGGACCCCTGATGTAACCGATAAAAAAGCAGAGGAAGCGTTATTGGCAGTTACGTACTGGGTTCGATTGGAAAGAAAGTCTTTAATCCAAGCTAATACTAAAGGATAGATGTTAAGCTGGTCGAGTTTAAGGTTTAGTAGATCGTGCGTTACGGTATCAAAGGCCTTAGAAAATGCAGTCAACATCAAAGTTATTGTCAGATGCAGCAAAAAGATCATTAGTAAAGCAAACTAATTGGTTTTCGCACGAGTACATTTTTCTGAAGCCATGTTGACAGGAATGAAAGAATAAATTGGTCTCTAAAAATTCAATAAGGTGAGAGTAAATGACGTGTTCCAAAAGTTTGCATAGGATGCTTGTCAATGAAATCGGACGGTAGTTCTCGGGAACATGCGCATTGCCTGACTTTGGGACTGGAACCACCTTACCTTTCTTCCAGTCACGCGGGATCGAAGAATACTGCAATGACTGAGCAAAGATTTTAGAAAGAATAACAGATGAAAACACTTCAGTGCATTTTAATATTTTTGAATTAATACTATCCGGCCCACTGGAAGACAAAATCTGCAGATTATCGATTAGCCGGTTAATACCAACCCAGTCAATTACTATGGGATCCATTACAGGAAAGTTCGAACTTGGTGCACTCGGTAGAATGGCGATGATATTAGTACTGAGGAAAGAGACAAACGCCTCATTCAAAACGCTGCAACATTGATTAGGTGGAATACTGGAGCCATCAGAGTAAGTTAAATGTACAATGTTTGTTTTAGTGCCATTAACAGCACTCCAAAACTTACGTGGACTCGTTTTTTTTTAACGAGGGCAGTGTAACATTCAAGAAGGTAGTTTTAGCATTGCTAGTCATTTGGATGTACTCAGTTTCCACTTGACGGTACATTGACCAATGCGCGGGGAGATTTGTTTGCTTGGCCCGATGGAATAGCCGTTTCTTTTTGTTGCGCAGGCGTTTAAGAGAGTTGTTGAACCATGGCGATCGAGTGTTTGAGGGTATTCTTCTTTGAGGTACATAGCTGTCAATTAAAGATAATAGTTTAATTTTGAAAAGTTGCCAGTTATCCTCAACTGAGCGTTCGTCGGAACCGGGGATGTAAGCAGCTGTGAATGATTCCATTTCTGCCGTGATAGAAGCAGTATCTGCGTGCTTGTAATCGTGAACAACCTTGTAGCTCTTTTTAGTAGAAACATGGGCACGCAAAGTAAAATGAATAAGCAAGTGGTCACTTAAACCAGGGATATAAGTAAGTTTGGAAACCAAGTCAGGAGTAGTAGTAAAAATGAGGTCAAAGATATTAGCGGAAACTGCAGTAGTACGAGTGGGTTTATCAACAAGTTGTGCGAGGTTGAAATCGGAACAAACACCAAGAAACTGTGCGCATCCCGAAGAATGTTTTGTGATAGTGGCGGAACCATTGATCCATGTGATGTTTGGAAAGTTGAAATCTCCCAATAGAAAAAAAGGCAATGTGGGGTATCGCATAACTATGTTATTCAAGACGTCATGAAGCTCATCACAGAAAGAGCGGGGTGCAGTTGGGGGTCTGTAGCATGCGCAAAAAATACAGTCCCTATTGTCAATGGTAATACGCACGCACACCACTTCTAAAGCTGATACGACTGGAACACTTGAGGAAGGAAACTCTTCATTAACAGCGATCAAAACACCCCCACCGACACGAACATCGCGGTCATATCGATAAATAGCATATTTCTTTTCACAGTCAAAGATTTCACTGCTTTGAACTTTTGCAGAAAGCCAAGTTTCGGATAGAATAACAATGTCAGCAGAACATGAATCAATATGAGCTGAGAGTGCCGCTCGCTTGTTGAACACACTGCGTGCATTGCTAAAAAGAAGAGACACATCATTTGCGTGGCGGGAAGATGTGAAGTTCATCACAGAAAGAACGGGGTGCAGTTGGGGGTCTGTAGCATGCGCAAAAAATACAGTCCCTATTGTCAATGGTAATACGCACGCACACCACTTCTAAAGCTGATACGACTGGAACACTTGAGGAAGGAAACTCTTCATTAACAGTGATCAAAATGCTGACGAATTACCAGTATTGCTTAAAGCCGCGTTGCGATTACCAGGTAGGTGTGGCTCACGAGGGGAGTCAACTTCACAAACGTTATCAGTGGATGCGCAGTAGATGTAGCGCTTTTTGTTGATAAGTTTGTTAAAGCGTAGTGAAAAGGGTTGGCCGCTAGATTTTCCGTATTCAATTAGTTCTTTGCGTGACAAGCGTGTTGATCTACAGAAGTCTTCGCCCACAGAGATGCCAGCTGTTTTCAGCTTAGCTTTCTGAGAAAGAACTAACTCTTTAGTTTTAAAAGACGAAAACTTGATGATAACTGGACGTGTCTTTAGTGGCTCAAAGGAACCCAACCTGTGCGCTCTGTTGATCATATTGTCGGTAACATTCAAGCTTAGATGATGCGACAGCAGATCTTTAATACAGTCTTCGGACTGTGCCCACGTCTCTTTAGCACTGTCAGATATGCCATAAAATAATAAATTATCCCTTCGAGACCGATTTTCCAACTCGTCAAGCCTTGAGTTGAGTGCGGCACCTTCAGTTCTAACAGTTTCATGAACAAGGCGGTTAATTTCAGCTGGCGCTGACGTATTTTCAATAGATTCAACAGTAGATTCTAAAGTTACCAATCTTTCTGTAAGATCTGCGACTTTTTGCGTAAGTGCTTCTTGGTTTTCCTTTAACTCGGCCAAGGATTCCATTACTTCCGCGTGACGCTTGTCAAATTTTGTTGACAATGCAGTAATGGCATCAAGCAGTTCCTTGTGCAATTTGCTAGGGTCAGGCTGAGGCGGACCGGGGTTTTGTTCTACGTCACCGCTTAGCATCAGGAGTTTAACGACAAATATACAGTCGTACAAGGTATCGCAAACAACACTTGGGCACGGGAAGTGCAAGAGACATCTGTTGCTTGAATGTTTACAAGAAAGAGACGGGGCTGCACCAACCTGCATATGAAAGCAGAAGGGTATTTTGAGCAACAATATCGTCGCTGCTCTCCCGTGCCCACTGAAGGCGGAAAGCGGGTGCAAGTCCTTTAAATCCCTGCGGCAAGATGCTGTCGATAGCAGTGCTGATACCGTGCTTGACCATGATGGGAAGGTGGCACCAGGGCAAAGCTCGTACCAGACATAATCGCTCGCCGTCGCCAAAGGTA
Source organism: Dermacentor silvarum (assembly GCF_013339745.2). Taxonomy (NCBI): domain Eukaryota; kingdom Metazoa; phylum Arthropoda; class Arachnida; order Ixodida; family Ixodidae; genus Dermacentor; species Dermacentor silvarum. The sequence goes on from NC_051163.1 coordinate 130,549,314, forward strand.
TCAAGGGCGGTGATGATAACGGCAACGGCGTCGATGCAGGAGCAGCTGGTCCAACCGCTTGCGCAGGCGCGGATAGCCATCCAAAGAATAAGGCGATGAACTGCATATGAAAGCAGAAGGGGATTTTGAGCAGCAACATCGTCGCTGCTCTCCCATGCCCACTGAAGGCGGAAAGCGGATGCAAGTCCTTTAAATCCCTGCGGCAAGATGCTGTCGATGGCAGTGCTGATGCCGTGCTTGACCATGATGGGAAGGTGGCACCAGGGCAAAGCTCGTACCAGACATAATCGCTCGCCGTCGCCAAAGGTATCAAGGGCGGTGATGATAACGGCAACGGCGTCGATGCAGGAGCAGCTGGTCCAACCGCTTGCGCAGGCGAGGATAGCCATCCAAAGAATAAGGCGATGAACTGCATATGAAAGCAGAAGGGGATTTTGAGCAGCAACATCGTCGCTGCTCTCCCGTGCCCACTGAAGGCGGAAAGCGGATGCAAGTCCTTTAAATGCCTGCGGCAAGATGCTGTCGATGGCAGTGCTGATGCCGTGCTTGACCATGATGGGAAGGTGGCACCAGGGCAAAGCTCGTACCAGACATAATCGCTCGCCGTCGCCAAAGGTATCAAGGGCGGTGATGATAACGGCAACGGCGTCGATGCAGGATCAGCTGGTCCAACCGCTTGCGCAGGCGCGGATAGCCATCCAAAGAATAAGGCGATGAACTGCATATGAAAGCAGAAGGGGATTTTGAGCAACAACATCGTCGCTGCTCTCCCGTGCCCACTCAAGTTAAAACCTTGAGACACAAAGGCCCATCACACAGCCCCCGGAGGCAATCGTGACGACTCGACGACCCAACTGTCAACTGATTTTGTCTGTATTTTGCTCCAACACCCTTCAGGGTCCCTCACCTTTCCTCCTCGCCGTGGGTTGAGAGAGGTGACGGCGGAGACAAATCGGTTAGGAGGTTCGCTCGCTCTTGCTCGTGCCTTTTGGCCTGCTCGCGGCCGCTACAGCTGTACCATCCCGGTGGGTACTATGGTTAAGAGCGAGCAGCGGCGCAGTGCGGTTTGGGACGGAAAACATGAACAATTTCAGCTGCCAGTCCAGCAGATGACGATGTTGGTTCCAGAGAGCTGGGCACCTGATAATCACGTCGGTGACGACGCACGATGCGGTATGTACCAGGATAGCGCGAGAGGAGCTGCTCGCAGAGTCCGACATGTGTCCAGACCACGGAGTAAGATAAACAGGAGCGCCGACTCCACCACCGCGCAACGCATTCGCTCGGGACAAACCGCGCAACGCAAATTATACATTGCGTAGCGCCATCTGTCGAGGCGCGTGGAAAACACTCAACAGCTTACTTCCATGTGCGCATGCGCGGATTGGTGGAGACCGGCGGCGACGGCGGCGCAGTACGGGCAGCGCGGCACCCGCAGAGCGTGTCGTCTGCTACAAACGTGGACCCTCGGCCGTCTCAATTTGACAGCAATCAAACACAAAAAATATATGCGCACAAATAATAAAAGCGCAAATGAACACGCGGCAGCGCTTTTATGCACGCATACAAAATTTTTTTAGATGTTTTTAGAGGAAACAGACGATAAATGATGCTGTACAAAAAGACACAACAGAAGTACTTGTTTTTCACTCCTCTACGTCTGCGCGGAAGCGAAGGTGCAAAATTTTCGTCTTCCTCGCTTTGTTTACCATGTCTGCAGTATGTTTATTCATGCCTGACGGAACAAGGTATATCTTGATACTTGTGCGTGAAGAGGCTGAGCAACAGGACAGTGTTTTGTTCCCGGCTATAAATCTGGTTATGGCAAAGGACGCGAGAAGTTTTCGCTCTTCGCTTCGCCATCTGATCTTCAACTACTGCACCAGTGGCATCAAAAAATTCCTGAAATAAGCGAGCGCTTAAGCAATGGGCAAAAAATGTGCGCGACACTTCGAGAAGCAGCTTATTTTTGATAGTTACTTCAGCAAAGACAAATGCAATGTCCTACTAGATGTAAAGAAAGTGCCTCGACTTCGAAGCGGAGCCGTTCCTTCAATTTGTTTAGGGAAGCCTGGCGTAGCTCAATGATGCTGAATGCCAGGAGGAACCAGAAGACGCCAATGCGGAAGGACGAGAGGAGCTCAATTTAAATTTGTCTACAACTACACACAGTGCAGGTGCCTTTCCTTGTCCAGAGACATGCCGTAGTGTAGAGAGAGAGGAAGGGAAAGAAAGACAAGGAGGTTAGCCAGTGTAAATACCGGCTGGTTACCCTGTAAATTCTCAGCCTTCCCTTCGAGATGATTCCCCCAGTTATGCAGACACATAATCAGAGCTTCTCTTGTGAAATAATGAGCAGGAAATACTGGAAGGAATTCCCAATTATTATGTTTAATGAGAATGTGACGATTCTGCTCGCAAGAGAACCGGGCGACACGAAAAGCACCACGAGAAACAAAGAAGCAAGCGAAGCATCCTAGCACTTGATGCGTGCTCAGATAAACGTCAGCTTTTCCATAAAAACTTCTTTTCGTTGTCTGTCATTGCTTGAGACCACCCGAACTGCCGTTATATCGCCTTACCATTTGCTATAGTTTTTCTTTGCGTCTTAGTTTCCGTAATTTGTTTATTTTCTGTTTCTGTGCCTTGTAAAGTTCCATGTAGGCCACCTGACAAATGCCCTGCCTTTGGCCTGGATAAAATAAATTAAATAAAATGATACATGACTTGTTTCTCCTGCTAACGTCACTCCGTGAACCGCAAGAGCTATGTGCGCTACAGGCGTCAGGGCGTGCACGGAGCAGACGACGAAACGGATAGGCAAGCAGGCGCCGCGAGAGAGAGCCCGCGCCTTTGCTCCTTCGGTTAGATGGATGGATGGATGGATGGATGGATGGGCGGACGGACGGACGGACGGACGGACGGACGGACGGACGGACGGACGGACGGACGGACGGATGGACCCTTTAAACCGGGCGGTGGCATACGCCACCTATCCATGACTATTTACATATTTTGTACTTTGTGGTGGGTGAAATTTCACCCCTGCCTTGATTTTATCCACCAATCAGATAACCTCTGTTTGGTTATTTCTACCCGCTTAAAGTCTATTTTGCCTTCACTGTCCCTAAACCCCAATGCTTTGAAAAAATCAGCCCCGTTGCCTTGCACTGTAGGGTTAAGCCCTTTACAGAAAAGTATGAGGTGTTCAGCCGTTTCCTCTTCTTCTCCACACGCACAGCACAACGTGTCTATACCTTGGTACCTGACTCGGTACTAGAGCACTGCACGGGCCTGATTTTTCGGCCCGAGCCCGGCCCGGGCCCGCTTTACGAGGCCCGAGCCCAGCCCGGGCCCGTAATACAAAGCCCGAGCCCGGCCCGGGCCCGAGCGTACATGACCGAGACCAGCCCGGGCCCGGCCCGGGCCCGTAGTTCCAAGCCCGGGCCCGACCCGCGCCCGTGTTACTGAGCCCGGGCCCGGCCCGGGCCCGGGCGTTCATTACTAAGCTTAACTAGGGCCCGCGTGTGCATGACCAGGCCCGGCCTGTAAGAAAAAATTCCTTTTTTTACTTACAGATTGTACCGTATCTGTCAGCCTCACCTTCTCAAGGTTTAATCAGCTGCAGTATATAAGCAATAAAAGGCCGAAATCTTTGTTTCTCCCACGGGAACATCAGTAATCCGGCCCATTGCCTGTGCTACTATTTTTCTGGTGGTGCGCATGTACTTACCTTGATTTGTACGATATGGTTCTATGATGTCATTTAGCATGCAAGTATACAGGGCGTTTCATTTTAGCTGAACCAAATTTTTAAAGATTGCCTGTGACAGATAGCACAGTTACAATCCTTGATCTAAACTACTCGATGAGGCGGCCATTACTTCCCCGAGAAATCAAAACACCTAATTGAAGAATTAACATAATTATGCTAATTAACGTTTTAATTAATTATTTCATGACACATCTTTCAATCCACTAATTATATCCGCCGAGTTCGCAAGGCGTATCCACTTGGAACGAATTCTCAGGACTAAACCAGTTTCGAGATAATAATTTTCAAAGTGTCCGACGAAATCAATCAAATCAAATCAATTTATCGTCCAGTTTACATGCTGGACGGTCATTTTGGACTAAAAACTACATATGTAGCTTGACATGACCCGAAAGACCACACATGCAAAATAATTCACATATATTTCCAGCTGTCGCTGGAATTCCTCATAGACGAAATAGCTATGAATGGAAAGGCAAAGAATATTTGCGTAACGGCGAGTTAACAGAATTGGAAAAGTTTTAACAGAATGCATTTTAAACAACACTGCAATAACAATACTAGCTATACAAAACAACGCAGCACCAGCTATACAACATAGCATGAGACTGAATTTTACAAGATCAACATTTGCTAAGAAAACGAAACAGGATTTACATTATATACTCAGAACCATACAGAAAGGCAGAATAATAATCACATCAGATACATTACAAGTGACCAAAGTGTCAGCTGATTTCCTTCTTACTGAAATTACCGCCATTTTTGTATCTGTTGAAAGTAAATGGTAGGTCATGTATTAACGATTGATGCTTATAGAGTGTTCTGAAGTATGGAATTGACCATATCTCAGGATTTCTTGTGTTCGCATTAATGTGACGACGCTCTGAGGAGGCTAATTGTTTTTTGTAGTTGTACAAGCTAATTCTGACATGGATGGCCTAATGGATGGTAAGAACGCCTACTTCAATATTTAACATAATTACGCGAATTACCTTTTTAATTATTTTACTGCACATCTTTCAATCTACGAATTATAGCCGCTGAGTTCGCAAGGCGTATCCACTTGGAACGAATTCTCAGGACTGAACCAGTTTCGAGATATTAATTTTCAATATGCCCGACAAAATTCATGGGCGTTCCAATTAACGTTTTGAGGAAAACGCTGTTTTATGCATTGAAGCAAAAAGTAACTGGCCTTAGCGCTAAAATAATGCCATATTATCGACACTGGTAATAGTGCGATCGCAAAAGCGGTAACATGGAAATGGTTTGAGGAGTGGTTCTTTGAATAATTTATTTTTCCTTACGCGGAAACAATGTTCGTTTTTGCGGAAAAGGAGAAACCAAATTAGCGTAGCTTGCACTGGCTGCGCAATGCTAAAGAGACAGCGGAGATGATGGGCACCTAGCTAGTCCTCGCTTTTGTGCTAGACTAAGCACTACCAAGTCATCCCCAGCATTTCCCGGAATTTATTTATTATTGATTGATTATCGAGTAGCTATTGATTGGCTATTGATTGTCTATTGCAAGATATTGGCCACGTATTTGGGATAGGCTAAGCACTACCAAGTTATCGGAATTTATTTATTATTGATCTATTATCGATTAGCTATTGATTGGCTGCCGATTGGCTATCGTAAGGTATTGGCCACGTATTTGGGCTAGGCTAAGCACTACCAAGTCATCCCCAACATTTTCAGGAATGTATTGATTATTGATCGATTATCGACTAGCTATTGATTGGCTATCAATCGCCTATCGATAGGCAATTAGTCCCCACTATTCTTAGCTAGACTTATCCAGGATCAGCTTCGCTAGTTCACAGGTGTATGTGCCATTGCGCTTGGACCCTTTCTGCACTGCTGCCAGGATCGGCCCACATTTTTGGATTCAGCGGACACATTAGGCCCGGCTGAAACAGCTCCGCTATTAAAAATGAGAACTTCATCTGTTTTACTATTTTCTTTGATAAGATATAGTGATCTGATAAGATATACAGTCAAGAGAGCGGTGTGGATCTGAGAACAAACGGGGATAACCGATATTCTAATTGACATTGAGCGGAAAAAAATGGAGCTGGGCAGGCCATGTAATGCGTAGGATGGATAACCGATGGACCATTAGAGCTACAGAATGGATACCAAGAGAAGGGAAGCGCAGTCCAGGACGACAGAAAACTAGGTGGGGTGATGAAGTTAAGAAATTCGCAGGCGCAAATTGGAATCAGCTAGCGCAAGACAGGGTTAATTGGAGATCGCAGGTAGAGGCCTTCGTCCTGCAGAGGACATAAATATAGACTGATGATGATGATGACAGTCATCTTGCACGTGTCACTTCAGCTTGGCACAGAATGCATTGAACCATGCAATGCATAACGGTCGCGTGTGCTCGAAGGCCTACTTAGGCCCTTCTATGAGCGGGCCCGAGTCTGGCCCGGGCCCGTGGCTTGAAGCCCGAGCCCGGCCCGGGCCCGTCGCCTCAAGCCCGAGCCCGGCCCGGGCTCGCGGCTTTAAGCCCGGGCCCGGCCCGAGCCCGCCGACAAAACGATTCGGACGGCCCGGCCCGGCCCGCGGGCCGGGCCGGGCCCGGGCTTTCGGGCCGGCCCGGGCCCGTGCAGTGCTCTACTCGGTACATCTTAGTCCGCAATACTCCCGTCCTGGCTTCAAACAACAAAGAGCTTCCCCTAGAATTATCGTAGATATTTTCTTTGGCAATTTCTTGCTTGAAAGTTCGGTATGTTCCCAGTGCTGATTTCGTCTGCATCCCCGTTTTCCACAGACCCCTCTCTGTTTCCTTAACCTTTTCTTAACCGCTGTTTGTACTTATCCACCACCTCCAGCGTAACCTCCTGTATCCTATGCTCGCTGCCCTGATTATTATTAAAAGTCATGACTGCCGATGTGTCTCGATGCGCGCACCCCCGCTTAGAGTGGTGTCAGCTTTTGAAGGGGCAGGTGCCGCCTCCTCGACCCTGGCGGCAGCGTGGCCGCCATTTTGACGCCCCCGACTGGTCACTTGTACGTGGCGTGCGTTTTGTTGTTAGGTCGGTGCTCGTTTCCCTCCAGTTTTACGCGCTCGCTTCCGTCACCATGCCCGGGTGTTGCGTGCCGCAGTGCACCAACCATTCCAGGAACGGCTGGAAGCTGTACCGCTTTCCAAGAGACCCAAAAAAAAGGCTTTTTTGGACAGTACAATTTCAAACGCGACAAGTGGCATCCGACGAACACATCATCCATTTGCAGCGCAAGTAAACATTAATATTTTTAGAATGCATGGTAATTTGATTAGCCAGCATTACTTAGCGCACTATTATTTCTTTATTGGGTGCGTAGGCAAACGTCGGGCAGTAAAACGTCGTGCAGCGTAGTGTGCGGGACATTCGGGGGAACGACACCGCTGTAAGCAAATGCGTCAGATAGGAGGCCGGCGTGTTATGTGGAATACAAAGGCACCCGTGTCGGTATTTCGTGCTGGTTCAAGGGCCTCGAGTAAGTACATTCAGAAGTATTAGCGCGGGTTTCAGAGCAGTGTCGTTGTGTGGAAATGTTTTACCCTGGATGCAGCGCTTATTTATTTGTGCACATGTTCCCACGACTCGGTCGACATTTAAGGGCCTCTACCGAAATAGCAGCGATTGAATGCAAAACTTATGCTGTTCCTGCGAAAAATGTGTAACGTTACGAGGCCGGACCCGTGCCCGCTTTGTGTGTATCGCCGTCTGTATACTTGTGAAGCAGGTGCTTTTAGATGACAAACAAAGCAAGCGCAATTGCGCAGTGTTGTGTCATTCTTACCTGATAATTAAATTTGACCCCATTAGGAAATTGGAGACTTGGCTACAAATCTTTAGATGGAACGAAATCTGTAACGCCCGCTTTAAAATCACGCCTGATAGACCTGGTCCTTCGTCGGCGCAATCGACTGATTTCTTTTATTCGCGCGAATTTTTTTTGCTAAATTGAAAGCGTTACCCTAACTAGGTCCATGACCACGCTCATTGCTGCGGCTTACGTGAAAGCGCACGTGAGCTGAGCTGATTTTTTTTTTTGTCACGTCACTGCTAGTTTTGCCACGAATCGTTCTGCATGCATAAATGGAAGTTCAATGACAACGGCAGGCATTCGTTTTTATTTCACCAGTCTGTTAACATCCAATTCTGATTTTCTTTGCAGGCGCACTTTGAACCGAACAACTATGAGCAAAACCGTGCGGATGGTTGGAAAAAGTTGGAACCCAATGCAGTCCCAACTTTGCTTGCATTCAGACGTTAAGTTTTGAACTTTTTTTCTTGCATTACATAAAGCAGCATCGATTGCAGGCATTGTACGTACCTGCAGCGGTTAAAACCAAATAGGTAACCTGATGCTATATGGTATGGTATGGAGAACTTTATTGAGTCCTGAAGGTCAACCCTGGGTTGACGCGGGCAGCTCCCACGTTGGGACTGTCAGGCCGAGCCCTTCAGCCACATCGCGGGCCTTCTGGACTGCCCGTAATTGGTCAGAGAGTGATTCACTTCGTAGCATTTGCCGCCACCATTCTTCTTCCTTGTCACAGTCTGCGAAAGCCGCGGGGCACTGCCAAAGCATATGGTCAAGAGTAATGATGCCATTGCATTTATTACAATTGGTTTGAATTTCCCTCTCCGGATAGATCTTGTTAATAAAATATGGACTTGGGTATGTCCTTGTCTGTAGCAAACGTAATGCTGCGTCAAAATTAATTCATTAATTGCAAACGTCCGAGTGTATTTCACTGTTTCTAGACACTTCTGACCTGCCACAGGGGCTGCAGCTTTCCGCTACTGAGCACGCGGCCGTGCACTGGTTAGAATCTCAGCGTTACGTAATGTTTACGAAATCATTCACGTAGTAAAGGGTATATATGAAGTCCACAGTTCAAAGCATTTGAAAAGGCTTTGCATTTGAGAAGAAGAAGACTAACATTTATTGAGGTAAAAGGGAAGGGGTTTAGGAGTTAGATGGGTGGGGCCCCAAGTCCAGGGCTCCACTGGCTTCTGCCGCCAGCCGGACGCGGTCCAGAAGCGCTAGTTGCACTTCCGGGTCTGAGCTAGCGAGGAGTGCCTCCCATTGAGAAGTTTTTTCCTTATACCAGTCGAAAGGGTTGGGGGAAGGGCAATGACCTTCCTAGCTTTAATGACCCTGCCGGTACCTGCTGTGTATGTTATGTTTATAAAACTAACAGGCTTGACGTGACTCGGTATTATTTGAGTATGTTCATAAATACATACGTTTCTGCTTGCAGCGATGCCCAAGGAACGAAGGCCACCAAAGGAAAGAACTGTGTCCGCACCCTCCAGTGAAGAGACCGGCAAATTTGCTCTGGGGCTGCGTCATTCTCCAGCTAAAGTTGAAACACCCCGAGAGGCCCCACAGAACCATGCAGTTCTTGAGTCTTCACGGCAACTAATGTCGCGTTACGAACACGACGCCATGGAAGTCAGCGACGCCGTTGTGGAACTGTCAGCAAACTCTAGTGATGCAGATTCAATAGCAGTCAATGATGCGGCTGGTGAAACATCAAATGCTACTACAGAATCAGCAGAGCTGAAGAAGCTTGCTGACCTTACAAGAAAGTATGCTGAGCTTCAGCAACACCATGTCACCGCCAGGAACACAATTCAAGGTCTCAGGAACAAAGTTCAAAAATTCGAGAGTGACGCAACGAATATTTCGCAAAATTTGAAATTTCTGAACGAAGATCAAGTTCGCGCTCTCTCAAAAAGCAGCAGCTTGGGGAACTCTTGGTCTGCACACACCGCCAAGCAAGGCCTTCAGATTAAGTTCGCTTGTGGAACAACAGGATATGAAACGCTAAGAAAAATTGGGTATCCTCTCCCATCCAACAGAACACTCGCGCGAAGGATTCAAAGTTTGAAGTTTCTCCCAGGCATTCTTCACGATGAGATCGATGTTACGAAATGCAAATCCGAGACTATGGAGGATGTGGAAAAGGAGTGCGTCATTTTTTTTTTTTTTTGATGAAGTGGAGATAGTGCCGGGGTTCAAGCTAGTCCGTGCTGAAGACACTTCTCGGAGGAGTAACTCTTCCCCCGAAGCCTGAAGAGCCTGCGAATCATGCTCTTGTATTTATGTTAGGTGGTCTTAACCAAAGATGGAAGCAAGTTATTGCATATGAATTCACTGGGAGAAACGTCGATGACTGTCCTTCTCGTCCGGTCTTAAATCATTACGCAGTTCTTTTTTTTTACTCATTTACGATCACTGTGAAGCGACCAGTGGCAGTCCTCAAAAATTTTGCCATGGAGTGTTTTATTGGAGAAATTGCTTCTGTAAGCTGTGCATTTATGCACGGAAATAAATGACCTATACACTGGAATTTCCGGGTGTCGTTTCATAAAGGTAGAGCGCTAACATGTAGATGTCAGGTAAGCCAGCACAGCGCATGCTTTATTTAAATGGTGAGGCTGGAGAGGTAGTACCGAACGTGAGATATTAATATGGAAACGGCAGGTGTCTATATACAGGGTGTTTCAGCGAACACTTTCAAAATTTACTTATTATTGCCTGTGGCAGATAGCCCAATTCTAGTTAATGAGGTGGTCTACTCGAAGAGGCGGACATTACTTGCACAAGAAATTCCAATGCGCAATCGAATAATTAACATAAATTCACTAATTAAGTTTCTAACTAATTACCTGATGGCCCATATTGCAATTTACAAATTGTAGCCGTGGAGTTCGCAAGGCGGATCCACTTAGAATTAATTCTCAGGATGACACCACTTTCGAGATATTAATTGCCGAACTTTGCGGAGAAATGCATTGGCGTTCCAGTTATTTTGTGCTTCAATGCATAAAGCGACGTTTTGTTAAGAACTTAACTGGAACGCCAATGCATTTCTCCGCAAAGTTCGGAAATTAATATCTCGAAACTTGTGTCATCCCGAGAATTAATTCTAAGTGGATCCGCCTTGCGAACTCCACGGCTACAATTTGTAAATTGCAATATGGGCGATCAGGTAATTAGTTAGAAACTTAATTAGTGAATTTCTGTTAATTATTCGATTGCGCATTGGAATTTCTTGTGCAAGCAATGTCCGCCTCTTTGAGTAGTCCAGCTCATGAACTAGAATTGGGCTAGCTGCCACAGGCAAGCTTTAAGAATTTTTGAAAGTGTTCGCTGAAACACCCTGTATATATATATATATATATATATATATATATATATATATATATATATATTCAGTATTTCAATCTTTTGAGCAAGCATAATAATGATAAAGAAGCTGTCATTTCATATTACCAGGCTATTTGCACCATACTGCGCCTCGGTACTTTAGCCTGTGTAAAATATGTACGATGCCATTTATAACAAATGAGTAAATTCTTTGTAAACTTAGCGAAATAAGCCACCATAATCGCGCTCAGGTAGCTTCGCGACGCTAAAATTTGTGTGTTGAGATACATATACCGCTGCTGCTGACATGTATATGAGTACTGTATATGAGTAAAAAGTAAGGGTTTACACTATCGAAAGTGTTGTTTCCGGCCTAAGCAAGAGGAATCGTTTTTAATACAACGAAGTCTACGTCAACCTCTGGCGCATAACACATGCACAGGCCGTCAGCTTACATGAAGTACATCGTTCTCTAAATAAGCATTTAGGGAACAACAGCACTAAGCGCTGTCCAAGCTTTAAAAAAAAACAAAAAAAAACAAGAAAACAAGCTCGCTAACGTGTACTTGTTTCCGAACGTATCCGTGCACCGCAAGCGGTACCGCGTTTCGCATGCTACCACGGTGCTACCCAGCTGCGGCGGGCGGCGTAATGGCGGCCGCCGTAGCAGACGACGCGCGTCTCCTCACCCTCAGCGGCGCGCGCGGGCATCAAGGCACCCTACCTTCGGATTGTTGGGCCCGCCTCTCTGCTGCAGAGTTTTTCATCATTCGTAGCGCCGTCTGGCAAACACGCCGTGAAGCAGGAGCCGGCGTTTCAGAATGTGTCCCTTCCAGACGAGCATAGTCGGCGCTCCTGTCTTCTCTTACTCCGTGGTGCAGACGAAGATGCGGGTTCCAGGCCTGAATTGCATATCCTGGTGGCCACAGTGGCAACTGGCCTTTTCAGCAACGTGGCACGTGGACAGACAATTTGTTCCAAGGACGAAGAAATGCAGGATTCCATCCTACTTCACAAAACTACAGGACGGTAAATTCCTTCGCTGCTGCTGCCACATTTCCTCACTCCATTTCCTGACTACCTGTGCGCGTGTGACACCGTGCTTGTTAATTTAGTTAGTAAGCGAACGTTCGCAAGGTTATAGGGCCGATAAAATTCATATCCCTACTTCGTAGAGCTGCCTACTAATTTGCTATCGCAATTGATGCTTCGCCTTTCGGGCGAAACTACGACTTTTCTATCTTTATTGTTTTTTAAACATGTTTTCTGGGCAAAGCGATGTGAAATACTTGCTAACATGCAATGACATGGGAAGTAACAACATTTATTCTATGGTATTTCTCTATCCCAACTGGATGTCATCAAGAAATAAAAATTCACAGAGGGCACTATGCGAACAGAGTTCACTGTGAGTTGTGCTTGTTCATTGGCTAACTTTGTATTTTATATACTACCTAATCGATGAGATGTCAATGAAAAAGTTTGGGACGACGTTGAGAACTGACCGATAAGGGCAATTAAAGCAACCTAGGATTCGTGCGGACCTTTTTTCTAAAAAAAAATGCAGTTTCGCCCGAAAGGTGAACCATCGATTGCGATATCAAATTAGACAGCTATATGAAGTACGGATATTAGTTGAAATCAAGACTTCGACGGACACCCATCTGGTCAGGAATAATTGTTGAATAAAAAGGCAGCGACGCCGACCACAAAATAGAAAACAATGTAATGATAGGCACCCAGAACGGGTGCCTTAATTGTTCACAATAAAAGTGAAGGGACGGATGCTAACAATTTAAATAGGCTGAAGCACGTGACCTAAACATCTAGCGTATGCGGGGGGCAGATTCCCGTCCGTGCGGTTGAGCGTGCTTTTTGTTGTCTGTATCATTAGCGATTCACATGTCGTGAAGTGGTTGCTCGGATTCTATCGTGACATCCGTGTAACGCAAGTTGTAGCGCCCTTCTGCTGCACCGCCAAAATGCTCAATGCGATCTGGCATAGGCGGAAAGTTTTCATTTTTCCGGGGGGAGGGGGGGGGGGGACTGGGTCCCGACCAGCTTTCCCTTTGCTAACAATTTTTTGTTAGCAATGGTGAAAGCAATTATATCGACACTCCAGGCAAATTTTCGCTGTTGTCGTCGCCGTTATATTCCATATTAAATCCACAACCCATATAAGTCGCAATTACAAATATATGTCGCAAGTTACAAGTATATGTCGCAATTTACAAATTCTAGCCGTGGAGTTCGGATCCACTTGGAAATAATTCTCAGGCTGACACCAGTGTGGAGATATTATTTCTCAAACCTTGCGGAGAAATGCATTGGCGTGCCAGTCACTTTCTTGACAAAATGTCGTTTTATGCATCGAAGCACAAAAGTAGAAATAGATATATAAATTATGAGGTTTTACGTACCAAAGCCACGATCTGATTATGAGGCACGCCGTAGTGGAGGACTCTGGAATAATTTAGACCACCTGGGGTTCTTAAATTTGCACCTAAATCTAAGTATATATGGGTGTTCTAGCATTTTCCCCCATCGAAATGCAGCCACCGTGGCCGTGATTTGATCCCGCGACCTCATGCTTAGCAGTCCAACACCATAGCCACTAAGCAACCATGGCGGGTAAGCACATAAGTAACTGCAACGCCAATGCATGTCTCCGCGATGTTTGTGAATTAATATCTCGAAACTGGTGCCATCTTGAGAATTAGCTCCTAGTACATCCGCTTTGCAAACTCCATGGCTAGAATTTGTAAATTGCAACATGGGTCATAAGTTAATATGTTAAAAACCTAATTGGTGAATTTTTGTTAATTAGTCAATTATGCATTTCAATTTTTTGTGCAAGTAATGTCCGCCTCTTCGAGTAGACCAACTCATGAATTAGAATTGTGCTATCTGCCACACGCAACCTTAAAAATTTTTTTCAAAGTGTTTGCTGAAACACCGCGTATTTATGGTCTCTGCATGCAAGAGGCGATGTTTCCATCCCTAATGCGTAAATGGTGTAAATAATTAGAAGAGCTTTTTTTTTCCTTTTTTTGTCGCCAGTCATTAGCATTGCCTACTGGAAAGAGAATCAATATTGAGACACATATCACTGACGTGCTTTTCACACGCCGTTGATAGAAGACTCTGCCGAAGGGGTCACTGAAGTCTGCAGGTTTTTTTCAGGGTCAAAAAAGCATGCAAACTAATTTGAAGTGAGGTGAACATAAATCAATATATTCCTTCTCTAGGCATAGGCTGTCCATTTAGTTGGCTACCTCCTTCTCTTTAAAAAAATATAATAAACTTTGTCCTAGGTATATATTTAAATATGTTTTGTCTGTGCATGGTGTTCTCAGCGGAAATTAAAAATATGTTGAAGTGAGGAAATGCAGATGGAGGTAGCCGCCACTGGTGCTTCTAATGCGCTTGTCTTATTATTGTCAGGATTTGCCGAAATAAAGCGAAAGTATAAATTAAAAGCCGTGCACGTCCGTGCCAACAATGATGCCGTAAGCTTTTAGCCACAACAAATGTGAAAAGGTAGAGGCAACGCAAAAGAATCTTCAGATTATGTGGGTAGCAGAACTCCGGTAATGACACTTAAGGGGCAGGCGGGCCCCCGGGAAAACTCCGTAGGGGGCTCGAACCCCCCTCCCCCCGGAGTCGGCGCCTATACGATATAGTATACCGTATGTGCCTGGAGCGAGTGTGACTTTAGCACGTGTTGTGCGCAAGTACGATCGCCGTACATGTGGCCCATGTACCCACGCGCAAGCTGAAAGGCTCTCGTGATTGTGAAATACAGGTTACACAAAGAATTCTTTCCTGGCGTGGTTGACGAAGTTTCATGCGCGAACTGCGATTGTGTGTACATTGGTGAATCAGGGAATTACGAGCGACGGCTGAAACAACACTGTAACGATGTGAAGAATGAGAAAGTGTCCTCGAGTGCCCTTGCCGAACATGCGCAAGCCTCAAATCATGAGACAGACGGGCAGGACACGTTTCGGGACCTGACTTCCAGATTGATTCTTCAATCGCTAATGATACAGACAACAAAAATCACGCTCAACCGCACGGACGGGAATCTGCCCCCCGTATACGCTAGCTGTTTAGGTCATGTGCTTCAGCCTATTTAAATTGTTTGCTTTTCTTCCCTTCATATTTTTGTGAACAAGGCACCCGTTCTGGTTGCCGAAACGTTAGCACATTGTTTTTCTCTTTTGTGGTCGGCGTCGTCGCCTTTTTATTCAAGGATATGAGTTTTATGGGCCGCATAAACTTGCAAACATTCGCTTACTAACTACTTAACCCTTAACATGCACAGTGTAACGAGCGCACAGGAAAACATGAACACATCTCACTCGATCTGCTTGCGAAAACTCGCTGTCAAAATGCAGGGGCGAGGAAGCGCGGCAGCAGCTGCGAACTAAGTGACCTTCGTGCTGACTATCGCTTACACAAACTGAGCGGCGAGAACACAGCACGCACAAAGGTATGAGCCGTCGGCACACCTACACTACCTAGACTCTACCCCCAACGCAGATCGCTTTCAGGATACGGCGCGCGCGGCCGCGCAATATGCACTTGCTGCTGGAGTACGACGCCGTCCCCCCCCCCCCCCCCCCCCTTCCTCCGGTGGCTGGCGTGAGAGGGAAGACGGCGCGCTTCCTCCCCGCTTTCCTCCCTTGGGCATGCGAGATTCAGCCAGGATCGTCGGCTCCCCTTGCACGCTTTCACTCGCACATACACACGGCGCGCGGCGACGGTGTTATCGCCCTTACGAAACATCACGGTGACGGCAAAAATATAAGCCTGGACTGTCCAAATAATTCATCGTCATCATCATCTGCCTATATTTAGGTACACTGCAGGACGAAGGCCTCCCCCGGCGATCGCCAATTACCCCGGTCTTGTGCTAGCTGATTCTAACTTGCGCCTGCAAATTTCGTAACTTCATCACCCCACCTAGTTTTCTGCCGTCCTCGACTGCGCTTCCCTTCTATTGGTATCCATTCTGTAACTCTAATGGTCCACCGGTTATCCATCCTATGGATTACATGTCCTGCCCAATTAAGTCCATTTTTTCCCTTTTAATATCAATTAGAATATCTGCTATCCCCGTTTGCTATCTGATCCACACCGCTCTGTTCCTGTCTCTTAACGTTAGGCCTAACATTTTTCGTTTCATTGCTCTGTGTGCGGTCCTTAACTTGTTCTCGAGCTTCTTTGTTATAACCTCCAAGTTTCTGCCCCATATGTTAGCACCGGTAGAATGCAATGATTGTACACTTTTCTTTTCAACGACAGTGGTAAGCTCCCACTGAGGATTTGTCAATGTCTGCCGTATGCACTCCAGCGCAATTTTATTCTTCTGTAAATTTCTTTCTCATGATCAGCGTCCCCTGTGAGTAATTGACCTAGATAAACGGCGGACTCTAGAGGATGACTGGTGATGCTGAATTCTTGTTCCTTTGCCAGGCTATCGAACATTATCTTTGTCTTCTGCATATTAACCTTCAACCCCACTCTTAAACTTTCTCGGTTAAGGTCCTCAATCATTTGTTGTAATTCGTCCCCATTGTTGCTGAGATATTCGCCGTTGATCCTCACTCCTAAGCCTTCCCGGTCTAAGAGCTTGAATACTTCTTCTAAGCAAGCAGTGAATAGCATTGGAGAGATTGTGTCTTCTTGCCTGGCCCCTTTCTTGATATGTAACTTTCTACTTTTCTTGTGCAGAACCAAGATAGCTGTGGAATCTTTGTATATATTTGCCAATATATTCACGTATGCCTCCTGTACTCCTTGATTACGCAATGCCTCTATGACTGCTGGTATCTCTAATGATTCGAATGCCTTTTCATAATCTATGAAAGCCATATAGAGAGGTTGATTGTACTCCGCAGATTTCTCGATTACCTGATTGATGACGTGAGTATGATCCATCGTAGAATATCCCTTCCTGAAGCGAGCCTGTTCTCTTGGTTGACTGAAGTCAATTGTTGCCCTGATTCTATTGGAGGTTACCTTGGTGAATATTTTATACAATACTGAAAGCGAGCTATGGGTCTGTAATTCTTCAATTCTATAACGTCCTCCTTATGGATTAGTACAATGTTGGCGTTCACGATAAAAGCGAAGGTAGGAAAGCTAACACTGGTACACTTGAAGTCGTGAGGCATTGCGTATAAAGGGCCGCAAGCTTTTCAAGCATATCTCCTCCATATTTTATTCAATCAACTGTTATTCCACCTTCTCCAGCAACTTTTCCCCTGGTCATGTCTTGCAAGGCCCTTATAATTTCATCGCTAGTTATAGAAGGAGCCTCTGTATCCTGTTAATAACTACTTCGAATGAAATTAGCTTGGCTGCTCTGGGCACTGTACAGGTCAGTATAGAATTCTTCTGCTGCTTTTACTATGTCATCGAAATTGCTGATGATATTACCCTGCTTATCTTTCAGTGCATACATTTTGCCTTGTTCTATGCCTAGTTTTCTTCTGATTTCATGCTGCGTCCGTATTTTACTGCTTCCTCAATTTTTTCCACGTGATAATGTCGAATATCCCTTACCTTAATTCTTCTTGTTGCTGATGTTTTGTATATATATATATATATATATATATATATATATATATATATATATATTGTAAAGGCGTTTATTATACACCAGCCGTTTGGTCCGTCCGTTGTTTGAAGGTCCGAGCTCTGAGCACGAGCGGCGTTTCTCGAGGAAAGCGCAGGAGGGATCGGCCCACTAGACAGTGCTGGAGAGCGTGACCCGCTATGGCGTTCGTATTCTTCACTACAATCACCCCCGGGAGCGAAGAGGGAGCCGTCGGGCGACCTAACAGCTGGTCACTATGACAGGGTCATAGTAGGGCTTGAGACGCTCGATGTTGACAGTGTCGCGTCCACGACCGCGCATGTCCGCAGAAGTTTCAACTGGTTCGATCATGTAGTTGATGGGAGATGTGCGTTCGACAATACGGTAGGGGCGTTCATACTTGGACACTAGTTTAGATGAGAGACCAGGTGTAGCGGAAGGAATCGAGAGCCACACAAGCGCTCCAGGAAGGAAGGTGGGTGCAGAAGTGGTGTCACCGCGTGGGCTCTTCTGCCGCTCTTGGTCATTGGATGTAAAGACCCGTGCGAGATCGCGGCACTCTTCAGCATGTCTTGCCGTGTCAGAAATGGGCGCACATTCAGATGCATCCGGCTGGTACGGCAGAATTGTGTCGATGGTGTGCGACGTGTGCCGACCATACAGTAAGAAAAAAGGTGAAAAGCCAGTGGTGCTCTGAGTGGCAGTGTTATACGCGTAAGTTACAAATGGCAGAATGATGCCCCAATTAGTGTGGGCGGAGGCGACGTACATAGCAAGCATGTCCCCGAGCGTACGGTTGAAGCGTTCTGCGAGGCCATTGGTTTGAAGGTGGTACGCCGCAGTTGTGCGATGAACAACGTGGCACTCCTTGAGAATGGCTTAAACTACTTTGGACAGGAAGACACGCCCACGATCACTGAGTTGCTCCTGGGGTGACCCATGTCGCAGGATGAATCGTCGAAGCAGAAAGGAGGCAACATCGCGCGCTGGAGCTGCCGGTAGGGCAACTGTTTCGGCGTATCGCGTCAGGTGGTCGACGACCACATGATGATGATGATGTATGGTGTTTAATGGCGCAAGGGCCAATATGGCCAAAGAGCGCCATGCCAGTGCTTGTGAGTTTGCAGTGAAGCGATGAATTCTGAGAAATAGATGAGGTGTGGCTGTAAAGGGGCCTAAATGAGTCGCTGTAAAGTGCGTAAAACATACATGTATTAAGATCATGGCAGTGGCTAAATGCGGTGTGCTATGAAAATGAAGAATGCATTGAGGGAGAATGCTACGATTTACAAAATATAACAGATGCAAGAATTGGCCAGAAGCACAAGTGCCTAAACAAAGCCCTTGAAACACAAGGGCCTGAAGGCACGTGCTATAAAAATAAACTATCACAGCAGCATCCTCTGGAGAGAGGATGCGCTACGAACTTATTGGGCTAATAACGTGTAGTACAACATCGTTCAAGAAACGGAGAACTGCTTTGGCGTTAAAAAGAGGTTCTTCACCAATAAACATCGTAGGATGAAGAGGGATATGACAGTGGTATGCTACAGGGAAATGTTTCCTTCTCTCTGTTTCGGCTTCCCGACACTCCAGTAAGACGTGGTGTACGGTCAGCCTTTCCCCACATCTGCCACAGAGGGGAGGTTCAGCACCAGTTAAAATGTATGAATGTGTACCATATGTATGTCCTATTCTAAGGCGGCAAAAGAGAACTTCAGTGTGTCGTGACTTTGTTAATGATGGCCAGTTGCCCAAAAGGGGCTTAATTACATGGAGTTTGTTCAGTGTTTGTTCATCCCATAAGTGTTGCCAATAGTTTCTGAGTTTTTTGCGTAGAAATGGCTTTAAGTCTGTGGCAGGAACGGGTATGGAAAAATTGCTTGGTTTTGTTGCTATGGAAGTTGCCATTTTGTCGGCAAGCTCGTTACCCTCTATATACCTGTGCCCAGGCACCCAACATATTACAACCTGTTGATTAGAAGCATACATATTGCAGAGTAATGAATAGAGGTTATTTATAACAGGATTTTTATGTTTTCGTAGAGATTTCAAAGATTTCACGACACTTAAGGAATCTGTGAATATAATGGCCTTTGGGAGCTTGGCTTTCTTGATGTGTTTAGTAGCCGACAGTAAGGCACAGGCCTCTGCCGTGAAGATACTGGTTTCAGGATGTAAAACGTCAGATTCAGAAAACGATGGGCCAACAGCCGCGTAAGATTTCTTGTGATTTCGACGCATCCGTGTAAAACTCTGGACAGGTGTACTTCGACTGAAGCTCTCGAAAGTGCACATGTATGTGCGCCTCTGGGGCGTGTTTTGTTACATCTACAAATGATGTGTCGCATTCAACGACTTGCCATTGCCACGGCGGCAACAGCTCTACTGGAGCCATTAGGCAATTTTCGAGGATTGGGACATTCATTTCATCGGAAAGTTTTCTGACCCGCATTGAGAAAGGCTCTCTCACTGAGGGTCGATTACGGAATAGTGGAGCAGATGCCATATCGTTAAGATGTTTGTAGCAAGGATGTCGAGGGTTAGACTGTACTTTGAAGAAATATGTGAAACTGCTGTATGTTCTTTGCAGGTGAAGGGACCACTCATTTGATTCTACGTATAGACTCTCAATAGGGCTTGTTCTGAAGGCGCCTGTGGCTAATCGGATACCCAGATGGTGGACGGGATCCAGTATTTTTAGCGCGCTTGGCGCGGCTGAGTGGTATACCATGGCACCATAATCCAAACGTGATCGAACAAGGCTCTTATAGAGGTTAATTAGGCACTTCCTATCACTTCCCCATGTTGTATGAGAGAGAATTTTCATTAAGTTCATTGTTTTTAGGCATTTTGCCTTCAGATATTTGATGTGCGGAATGAAGGTCAATTTTGCATCAAGTACAATACCTAAAAACTTGTGCTCCTTGTTCACAGGTATTCGTTGCCCAGACACTTCGATACTGGGATCTGGGACTAGTACTCACTTTCTTGTGAAAAGGACACAGGAACTTTTCTGGGGGTTAAGGTTAAATCCGTTTTCGTCTGCCCATTTAGACACTTTGTTTAGGCCTTGCTGTATCTGTCGTTCACAAACTGCGAGGTTACAGGATTTAAAGCCTAATTGCACATCGTCTACATAGACAGAATAGATGATTGCTGGAGGTAGTGATGCACGGAGCGAGGTCATCTTAACAATGAACAGCGTGCAACTGAGCACCCCTCCTTGAGGTACACCAGTTTCTTGTGTAAATGGGCGGGACAATACGTTGCCAATTCTGACTCGAAAAGTACGGTTAGACAGGTAGCTTTCTATAGTGCTGTCATGAGTAAGACGCCGGCGGCGCCATAAAAGAAGACAAGGACGATGTCAGCGGAGCGTTCTGAACGGCGCGAGCGCGCGAGGCGCGTGACCCGAGGCGTGATCGAAGGATGAACGGCGTTGTCTGAGCATTATCGACGTGGTTCCGGGCCAGGAAGGTCGCATCGCCAGCACCGCACTGGCGACGGGAGACTTGGGGGTCTGGCCGAGTCCGTGACGTTGGCCGTCCACGGTGTGGCCGTCGACCTCGGCAAGTTCGGGCGAGGCTCCTGGACGAGCTGCAGCTTCTCACGGCAGGACCAGGCACCCCAGAGAGGCTCCCCCTTCTACGGCAGACCGGCACGTGCGATGATCCCCGGAACGCCACGTCGGCACTCGGGAAAGGAGCGAGACGGAAGCAGCGGCCGAGGACGTCGCTAGGCCTAACCCGTCACCTCTCCCGGCCACGTCAGCAACAGCGACCGGGTCAAACAGGCTCCGAAGATGAGCGGGTGAACATACCGACTGCAAGGCAGCCACGACTATGCGACAGTCGGCGAAAAGCAACGACTTCAAGAAAGGCCCAACGAGATTCTCGACGGGAGAATACGAGCGACGAGGGCGAACTGAGTAAGGACGATATATTCTCGCAGTAGGCCAGAGTTGCCAGACGTTCGCGTGGGAAACGCCCAGAATTAGTGTAGGCGTAGTTAAGGACATGTTTAGTGGGTATTTTAGTGTGTTCATTAGGTTGTACATTTGTTGGCATTTATTTATTCATTGTCTTTTAGTTCAGTGTGTAGCTTGATTTTCGGTTTGAGGCTTTTTGGTTTTGAGTTTGCGTGTAAATAAAATCTGTTTGCTGTGTCGCCATGTCTCTTCCCTCTCCATCTCTCATAACACCCGCACGCCCCCGAGATCAGTGACACAAAACACATCACAATTGGCGAGCTTGCCAGGATCCGTCCCGGATTCTATCCAGCCCAGTCACTGATTCTCGGAAGTTGCAGAGATGGATTGGGAGGCGATATCGGCCACTATTCGCGAACAGAAGCTCAGCAAGGAGCAGGGCCTCAAATTAATTGAGGATGCAAGGAAAAGCGTCGAGGCGGCAGCCGAAAAAGCTTACGAGGAGAGGAGGCAGCTCCAACAGAAAGAGCTCAAGAAGCTGCGAGAAGAGCTACGGGCATTACAAATGAAAGAGCGTGAGGCGGAGTCTATGATTGAGAGTAGACCCAATAGCGTAGTGGAGCTGCATGACACGAGAGAGATGCCAGAAGTAGGCACATTAGATAGCGCCCGTGACGGCGTTGAGGAGAAGCTCACCACTGAGGAGCCTTTGACTCATAGTGAGCAGGATAAGAGGATGGCCGACGCCCCGATAGAGATTTCCATGCCCGAAGAACAGAAAAGAGAAGAGGAAGTAGCTTCACCTCGTAACAATAGGGGGTTGGTAATGGAGAATGAGTACAAGGATAGCCAAGCATCAGACGTGAGGAGCCAGTCAAACTCCGAGGGAAATGAGGAGGACGATAGATGCCCTAGCCACCCAAGCAACGCAACGCGTAAGGGTAAAAGGATTCCGAGGAGGCTGAAGACACGGCGGCGTAAGAAACCGCGTGTGCATAAGATGGGCTGGTCGATAAGAATGAACAAAGGTAAAGCCGATAGATACCCTAATCACCCCAGAAGTAAGGCAGCCTTTAAATGTAGGAAGAACGTGCACAGAACACGTAACGGTAGGAAGATGACTCGCAGGAGATTGAGAGGAAAGCAGCGCAGGAAAACGCGTGCGCATGAGATGGGTGCGCCAAAGAAAAAGATGAAGCCAGAGTTAAGACAGACAGCTTCCAAGCTGCACGAGAAATGTGCCAGAGCAAGAAAGCGAAGGAGACAGGCTGGACGTAGGGAAGCATGGGAGCTCCGTAAAAGGCGGAGAAAGAGAACAGATATGACCGGCAGGATACAAAAGAAGTAGTCAGGAATGCCCTCGGACAATCGAATTGACAGTTTTTACAAATGGGTATAGATACCAAGTTTATTCTTATAGAGTGTTTGGGACAATAATCATTAAGAACAATTGAGTGCAGTGTATTGTGTGAACAGAAGATAGGGGAACGGGTGCAAAGGGAAAGGAGTCGGACAGTAGCGGAGTTTATAAAGAAGAATGATTTATTGTACCGGAGATGTATATTTAGTTCAGATAGGGAAGTATTACAGTTGATGGTCCCAAAGGAGCTGAGGAATAAAGTACTGAAGTTAGGGCATGATAGTGTAACGGCAGGTCACCAGGGAATCAAAGACAGGTTACAAAAAATAACGGAAGAGTTCTTTTGGCTGGGAGTGCAGAGTGACGTGAAACGATATGTAAAAGCATGTGACGTATGCCAAAAGACGATGGCTAAGGGGAAAAACGAGGAGAAGACTGGTGTTTGTTTGGCGATTGCCGACGACAAGGAAATAGCGTTAACGATAGAGCCAAACAAGTGTGAGATAGGCTACAAGACTAGGGAATTTGTGGGGCACAAATTGGGAACGGGACGAATCGAGCCCAAGGAGGATACACGAGATAAGATACAAACAGTGGGCAGGCCCCAGGCAGAGAAACAAGGTCGAGGAAGGATTTTCAGATCAACCCGAAAGAATAGAAGTTGGGCGGAGCGAGATGCAGTGCTTAACAGAGGAGCCCGCGTATATAAAGCTAAGGCGACGTATAACAGATATAATCAGAGGGAGCCTTACTTTCCACATAGAGTATATTAAGAGACGACAGAATGGGGGCGCAGATTACAGGAGTAGGGCGATGATCTGACCAAGTAGTGATAACATAACGCGGACAAAACAAATGTACATATGCGAAGTGGTGCGAACAATGAACTCGTGAGTGCTGTGAACAGTGCAACTAGTGAAACGTGCGCGATAGTGCAGTGAAGTGTGGTGATGAGTGGCAAGCGAAGACGACGCACAGAAGAGCACTCAATCCACAACGAAAGTCAAGTTCGCCGCCAAAAAGAAGGTCAAGAGGAGGCAGTTTTTTGAGAAAAAACTCTTAAAAAGGGGAGCCATGTCATGAGTAAGACGCCGGCGGCGCCATAAAAGAAGACAAGGACGATGTCAGCGGAGCGTTCTGAACGGCGCGAGCGCGCGAGGCGCGTGACCCGAGGCGTGATCGAAGGATGAACGGCGTTGTCTGAGCATTATCGACGTGGTTCCGGGCCAGGAAGGTCGCATCGCCAGCACCGCACTGGCGACGGGAGACTTGGGGGTCTGGCCGAGTCCGTGACGTTGGCCGTCCACGGTGTGGCCGTCGACCTCGGCAAGTTCGGGCGAGGCTCCTGGACGAGCTGCAGCTTCTCACGGCAGGACCAGGCACCCCAGAGAGGCTCCCCCTTCTACGGCAGACCGGCACGTGCGATGATCCCCGGAACGCCACGTCGGCACTCGGGAAAGGAGCGAGACGGAAGCAGCGGCCGAGGACGTCGCTAGGCCTAACCCGTCACCTCTCCCGGCCACGTCAGCAACAGCGACCGGGTCAAACAGGCTCCGAAGATGAGCGGGTGAACATACCGACTGCAAGGCAGCCACGACTATGCGACAGTCGGCGAAAAGCAACGACTTCAAGAAAGGCCCAACGAGATTCTCGACGGGAGAATACGAGCGACGAGGGCGAACTGAGTAAGGACGATATATTCTCGCAGTAGGCCAGAGTTGCCAGACGTTCGCGTGGGAAACGCCCAGAATTAGTGTAGGCGTAGTTAAGGACATGTTTAGTGGGTATTTTAGTGTGTTCATTAGGTTGTACATTTGTTGGCATTTATTTATTCATTGTCTTTTAGTTCAGTGTGTAGCTTGATTTTCGGTTTGAGGCTTTTTGGTTTTGAGTTTGCGTGTAAATAAAATCTGTTTGCTGTGTCGCCATGTCTCTTCCCTCTCCATCTCTCATAACACCCGCACGCCCCCGAGATCAGTGACACAAAACACATCACAAGTGCTAAGCATATTACCTCGAATGCCCATGTGCGACAGGTCTCGTAAGATACCGTACTGCCATGTCGTATCGTACGCCTTTGCCATATCGAGAAATATAGACAAGAAATACTGATTGTGTACAAAAGCATCACGGATGTTTGCTTCAATGCGAACGAGGTGGTCGGTTGTAGATCGGCCTTCCCTAAAGCCACATTGAAATGGGTCAAGCATTTTGTTCGACTCTAAGAAATGTACAAGACGGCGATTGATCATTTTCTCAAAAAGTTTGCAAAGACAGCTCGTAAGTGCTATAGGCCGGTAGCTGGTCACCAATGATGTATCATTACAGTGCTTTAAAATTGGGATGACAATAGCTTCTTTCCATTTAGCTGGCAGATACCCAGCGGCCCAGATAGTATTGCGGCCCAGATAGGCCCAGATAGGCCTCGTATTACCACGACAACCGACAGGAGGCCCCAAGAAAATCAGACGTGTGGCGGGCACCTGATCGCCGTCCCCTTTGCTTTCACTGTGGCGAAGCTGGGCATGTCTACCGACAGTGCTCATATCGAGAGCTCGGACTACGCGGATTCCCAACAAACTCGCCGCGACCTAGGTTCGGCCAGCGTCCCCCTGCAATTGAAGAATACGTTGCCCAGCAGCGCGGATCCTCATCAGCTCGACACCAGTCACGCTCCCCTTCGCCGCGGCGGTTTTCTCCGACTCGCCGTACATATTCGAGCGTGGTGCAGGGTCGGTCGCCCAGCCCGCGCCGGGAAAACTAACCACAGCGGCCTTCGGGGGCGAGGCCGCTCAGTCTGGACGTGCTCAAGGACCCCTGCTCACGCGTACGCGGATCGACGATACATCGACGACGACAGTACCTGCTGATTACGGAAGAAAAATTTCCTTGGACATTCCTGTATTGCTCGACGGTCGTGAATTGACTGCTTTAGTGGACACTGGAGCGGATTATTCAATAATCAGCGAAAACCTGGCCACCCTTCTAAAGAAAGTGACGACGCCTTGGAATCGAACGCCAGTTCGTACAGCTGGCGGGCACATTGTCACACCACTCGGCATGTGCACGGCACGAATAGAGATTCGCGGCTCTACATTTGTTGCCATCTTGAGCATTCTCCCTCAGTGTTCTCGAGACCTAATCATCGGCATGGACTTTCTCAGGGAGCACGGAGCTATCATCGACATTCGCCAACGCCTCGTCACTTTCTCGACAAAGAGCGCCGCAGCGACGACCAACACCATCCACCCTCGAGCATCTCTTCGTGTTACCGACGACGCTGTCACGTTACCACCGCGTGCAAGTGTCGTGGTTCAAGTGGCATGTGACAGGCTCTTACACGGTGAAGCGGTCGCAGAAAGCAATCACTCGCTCCTGCTTTCTCAAGGTGTTTGCGTAGCAAGAAGCCTTATTGATCTTCATGATGGCCACTCTGGCGTTCTTGTCACGAACTTCAGCTACGAACACCGCCACCTTTTCCCCGGTACTGTCATCGCCTACGCCGACCCAATCGCCGATGTCACTGAATGTTTTGTTTCCGAGGCAATTGACACTGCTGAAGCACCTTTACGCAACGTCGACATTAGTCCAACGCTTCCTGAAGACAACAAACAACCCTTGCGCGAGCTGTTACTCGAGTTTCACTCTTGCTTTGCACGGTCGTCGAAGATACGTCAAACGGCGATTACGAAACACCGTATCATCACCTATGACGCCGCGCACCCCATACGGCAACAGCCTTATCGTGTCTCCCAAACCGAACGACATGCCATTCAAACGCAGGTGAAGGAAATGCTTCAAGACGGCGTAATACAGCCTTCATGCAGCCCCTGGTCATCGCCAGTCGTGCTTGTTAAAAAGAAAGATGGCACGCTTCGGTTTTGTGTTGACTACCGGAAGCTAAACAACGTCACAAAGAAAGACGTGTACCCGTTGCCTCGTGTCGACGATTCTCTGGACAGGCTGAAGCGTGCAAAGTATTTCTCCTCTATCGATCTGAAAAGTGGCTACTGGCAAATTGAAGTAGATGAGCGGGACCGCGAAAAAACTGCCTTTGTTACTCCGGACGGCCTTTACGAATTTCGAGTACTCCCTTTCGGCCTCTGTTCCGCTCCAGCCACATTCCAGCGAATGATGGATACCGTTCTCGCTGACCTCAAATGGAAAAGCTGCCTCGTCTATCTCGATGATGTCGTTGTCTTTTCGGAATCTTTTGACGAGCACCTTCGACGCCTTCGGAATGTACTCGAAGCCATTCGATCGGCTGACCTTACCCTCAAGCCAGAGAAATGCCATTTTGGTTACGAGGAACTGAAGTTTCTCGGACACGTCGTGAGCGCGGCAGGTGTTCGGCCCGATCCCGAGAAGACTGCTGCCGTAGCTGCTTTTCCAGCTCCAACAGACAAGAAAAGTGTCAGACGATTTTTGGGCTTGTGCGCATATTATCGACGCTTCATTGAAAATTTTTCGAAGATTGCAGAGCCGCTATTTCGCCTTACGCGTGACGACGTGCCATTCCTCTGGACTGATGAACAACAGACCGCCTTTGCGGAGCTACAACGTCGATTGTCTTGTCCTCCCGTGCTTGGTCATTTCGATGAGGACGCCGACACAGAAGTACGCACTGACGCCAGCAATATCGGTCTCGGAGCTATCCTGGTGCAAAGGCAAGACGGGACTGAACGAGTTATAGCCTACGCGAGCCGCACTCTGTCACGCGCCGAGTCCAATTATTCCACCACAGAGAAGGAGTGCCTCGCGGTCATTTGGGCTACTACAAAGTTTAGGCCGTATCTCTACGGGCGGCCATTTAAAGTTGTGACTGATCATCACGCTTTATGCTGGTTGGCCAACCTTCGAGACCCTTCTGGACGATTAGCGCGTTGGAGTCTACGACTCCAGGAATTTAACATCACCATCGTATACAAGTCAGGCAGAAAACATGAAGATGCTGACACGCTATCACGAGCACCTGTTGAATCTGAGAATCCTGACGAGGAAGATGACAGCGCCTTCCTGGGAGCTCTCAGCGGGCCGGATCTGCTCGCTAAACAGCGATCGGACACTGAGTTAAGGCCCATCATCTATCACTTAGAAGGCGGCATCGCGTCCATTCCTCGCTCGATTTCGCGACGGTTGTCGTCGTTTTGCCTACGAGAGGGCATCTTATACAAAAGAAACACAGGTGCCGGCGACAAACCACATCTTCTAGTAGTGCCTCAAGCCCTTCGCGACGACATTCTATTAGCCTGCCACGACGAGCCGACATCTGGTCACTTGGGCTACTCAAGGACTCTGGACAGGGTACGAAAGCTGTACTACTGGCCTAGACTGACTGCTTGCGTCAAACGCTACGTGAAAGGATGTCGTGAATGCCAGCGCCGCAAGTCACCCCCCTTCAAGCCTGCAGGCCTTCTACAACCCATCGACCCTCCGCGTACGCCGTTTGATCAAGTTGGAATGGACCTTCTTGGCCCATTTCCCTTGTCTTCCTCCGGCAATAAGTGGATCATTGTCGCAACCGATTACTTGACGCGTTACGCTGAGACGAAGGCACTACCACGCGGGACAGCATCTGAGGTTGCCCAGTTTTTTATGCATCACATTGTGCTTCGGCATGGCGCACCGTAATTCATCATCACTGACCGAGGGACCGCATTTACGGCGAAGCTCCTGGACGACATCTTCAAGTTGAGTTATACGAGTCATCGAAAGGCCACTGCATACCACCCTCAGACTAACGGCTTGACAGAAAGACTAAACAAAACACTGGCAGACATGATATCTATGTACGTGGATGTGCAACACAAAACGTGGGACGAAATCCTGCCGTACGTAACGTTTGCGTACAACACTGCCACGCAGGAAACTACACGATTCACGCCGTTTCGTCTCGTTTATGGTCGAGATGTCCAAACTATGCTCGACGCCATGATTCCGTATGACGACATCGATGAGCTCGACCAGTTAGCTCCTGACGTCGAGGAGTACATTCAGCGCGCCGAGGAAGCACGTCAACTGGCCCGTGTGCACATAAGAAAGCAGCAGTCTACAGATGCAATAAGGTACAATCTCCACCATCGACAAGTTACCTATGAGCCCGGCGACCAAGTTTGGGTTTGGACCCCCATTAGACGGTGAGGCCTCAGCGAGAAACTCCTGAGCAAGTACTTCGGACCGTACACAGTGCTAAGGCGTGTTAGCGACGTGAACTATGAAGTGATTCCTGACGGAGACCTGCCATCGTCCAAGCGCCGATTACCCCGTGCAGAGATTGTACATGTCGTCCGCCTCAAGCCGTATTTTACACGGTGATGTTCACATAGCGTACTGTTGAACAAACTTTTTGCTGTAGTCGCATCGTCCTCCGAAGAACTCCGAAGCGAATTGTTTTTCCCGACCACAAAACGCATTTTTTGCCTAGTGTGCATGTCCGTATCTGGGCTAGCACGTTCACATTTTTTTTGTGCGTCTTACCTCATTTGTGTACTTTTCATGTACGTCTTCTGTTTGAGCATCGAGTCGATGCTTCA
Source organism: Dermacentor silvarum (assembly GCF_013339745.2). Lineage (NCBI taxonomy): Eukaryota > Metazoa > Arthropoda > Arachnida > Ixodida > Ixodidae > Dermacentor > Dermacentor silvarum. The sequence continues at coordinate 130,578,684 of NC_051163.1, forward strand.
TTGGGAGGGGGAATAATGCCACCTGGTGTTTTGAGCCAGCCAACAATCATCATTGGGTGCCCAGCAAGAACGGAGAAGACGACGAAGTCGAAGATCCCGCGCCAGCTGGAGAACCGTCTTCCTTCGTGTCTGGCATTCTTCGTGTCTGGCTGCTGGTACTGTTGCTTGCGCTTGCCTTAGCGCGTGACAGACCGAAAGAACTATGGCAATTCTTTAAAATGAACAATAAAGATGTATTATCAATACCGGCCCTTGATAGCGACGGTGCTACCGTCCATAACGACATTGAAAAAGCCGAGTGCTTCATCTCGTTTTTCAGTTCTGTGTATGCTGCTAGTGTTGACACTCAAAACACTGTGGCGCGATCCACCCCAGTGTTGGGTGAGCCCATGGACGATATCATGATCGACCAACGAGGAATAGAGGCCGTTCTCAAGACACTGAATTCGTCTAAAGCAACTGGGCCGGATGCTTTGTCACCGGCACTGCTTTCTTTGTGCCCACGGGAAGTGTCCAAATACCTGTGCGTAATTTTTACTAAATCTTTACTAGAAATCTCTTTACCGGATGACTGGAAACTTGCCAATGTCGTCCCTGTGCATAAAGGTGGACCGCGAGTAGTGTTTTGAATTACCGGCCTATCTCGCTTACTAGCGTTGCTTGTAAGATACTTGAGCATGTACTTTACAGTAATGTTATGAGCCACATGAACGTGCACTCTTTGCTTAGCCCTCAGCAGCATGGATTTCGTAGTGGATTTTCCTGTACAACACAGTTGCTTGAGTTAACGCATGATTTAGCAGGAGCTTTGGATAAGGGTTTTTCTGTTGACTTTTTGTTTCTAGATTTCAAGAAGGCGTTCGATGTTGTCCCTCACTCTTTACTTATAGAAAAATTAGAAATGTATAATATAAACAGCACGGTTGTTAACTGGATAAAAGAATACCTAAATTTAAGAAAACAGAAAGTTGTGCTTAATGGAAAAACATCCCGTGAAGTTGAAGTGTCCTCTGGCGTGCCCCAAGGATCAGTCATAGGACCGCTTTTGTTTCTCATGTATATAAATGATATTTGCTCCGGAATTTCATCGCAAATGAGGCTATTTGCCGATGACTGTGTTTTGTACAGGACTATTAATACTACCCATGACTGCAATGTCTTACAAAATGACCTGTATAAGATAAATGAGTGGTGCAACAAGTGGCACATGCTCATTAACTTGAAAAAAAACCGTTCATATGCGTTTTTCGAGGAAAAGAACAACTCATGAATTCTGTTACTCTTTAAATTCAACCACGATATTATCAGTTCAGGAGCACAAACATCTCGGCGTTTATTTCACACCTGTTCTTTCTTGGAGCCGTCACATTGACCACATCACAACTAATTAAAGCATGCCGCGTTCTAGGTTTCCTGCGCAGAAATGCGAAAAAGTTGCCACTGGAGACAAAGGTATCATTGTACAAATCAAATGTCCGATCTGTTCTGGATTATGCGTGTGTTGTGTGGGATCCGTGGTCGGCACGTGACGTAAACAGTTTAGAAAGAATTCAAAGCATAGCCGTTCGTTTTGTTTGTTCAAATTATGCCAGGAATTTAAGTGTTTCAAGAGCAAAAGAAAGCCTCGGTTGGGAATCGCTGCAGCAACGCAGGAAATATCTAAGATTGAAATTTTTTCACAACATATTCCACTCTCGAACAGGTATAGACCCCGGGAAATATTTTTTCAAGCCTGATTATGTTTCTGAACGGCTGGACCATGAAAATAAGGTTAAAGAAATAGCGTGCAAAACTGAAGCGTTTAAAATGTCATTTTTTCCTAGAACCATAAGCCAATGGAACAAGCTACCATCCGATGTCGCAACGATTTTTTCAAATGATGTATTTTCAAACTGTATACGCCCACTGAAGTAAAATAGTGTTTTTGTGTGTATGTGCGAGTATGAAAGTGTTCCGGGTACATGTTTTGTTTTGCCTGCTTTATTGATTGGCTCTTTGTTTCCTTCTCCCCCCCCCCCCCCCCCCCCCGCTGTAATGCCTATGGGCGCTGTGGGTATTGTGATAAATAAAATAAATAAAAATCCTGTACTTGGTTGCCAACTTCCTTGACCTCTTCCTCCATTCTGTGTCCACGCTTTTCATGTAGAGATACTTGTGCACTTTAGCCGCCCATTTATTTTCATCCATGTTCCTGAGCCTATCTTCAAAACTAATTTTGCTTTGTGCTTCTCTGACTTCAAAAGAGGCCCAACCCATGTCTCCATGCACTGCCTCATTTGTCGTACGGTTGGATAGAAAAGCGCATATGTAATTGTAGGTGCGTTCTCCCGGTTGCAACTCGGCCAAGCTGTTTACTATGGCAGTAAACACCCATATGGTATGGTTCTTCTAAAGGGGAGAGAGGGTAAGGCGGGTAGGCCAAGTAATGACCAAGGGTGTCTCCGAGGCGAGGGTGCAGAATTGAAAAGAAAGATAATGTGCTACTGATATTCGCTGGAAGAAATTAAAGCAGCGCCGTGTGTTAGCCGGTTGACGTGTCATCGCAGGTTCCTCTTTTTATTTAACAGTTGAGGAAATTTCTTCTTGGAGGATGGGAAGAGTATAGAGCAGGAGGCTATCAAATTATGGATTGTGAGCTAGGGATTACATTGGAACAAACTCTGTTCCCTACGTTCTACACCTCCCCCCTTTCCCCTCTGTGTTATTTGTAAGAATATTATGCAATCCTTCAGTGCCCAAGCTATAGGTTACCAGGGTGAAGCGTCTGAGGGTTGACTTAGTGATAACCGCTCAGCATGCAATGGCTGGCCCACAATATATTGACGCCCACTTACAGATTCAAACAGATTTCTTCCAGCACCTAATGTCCACCTTCCACAGCGCTTCATAAAACACATTCAATCATATACGCCTCCTTTATATGTAATCTTGTGCCCAACATGATCAACATTCTGAGAACCGAGATATGACTAGAGATGGGTGCCAATTTCCGATGAAAGCAACGAGTTATTTAGTGGTAAGTCAGTGAACACGACTCCTGCTTTGCGCGCCATGTCGTAGAACAATGAGTTGCTGTCGTTGAGGAGCTGGTGTACGGTTCCATATTCGGCAACGCTGCCTTCGCTCATAACGAGGATCCTGGAAGAAAATCGGGAAGAGAATGACACGAGGGAACATGTGTTAGTATACTCACACGGAACCTGTGACAGCAAGTCAATTGAGTTCAAGTATTCGCACGTGCTTTTTAAAACATAAATTAGAATATCGACCCGAAAGCAGCAAGAATTAAGCGTGTTTCTCGTAAACAATGTTTCACCGATGAAGCAAAAGTTATGTAGATGCAACGCAATGTGTGAATCGACGTAATGCGAAGCATTTCGCAAGTAGCTGGCTATCCGGTATCGCTTGGGATTCTTTATAGAGTTATCAGATGGACGGGAGTGCTTGTGTAAAGTAAGAAATTGTCTGTTTGACGTGCGCCTGTGTGCGACAACAGAAGAAAGACGACGATGACAGCGACGATGATAGTATGAAGGCGACGGCATGACGACAGTTCTGTTTTTACTTCTGCGAGGAAACGCTATAATTGTGTTCCATTACAAAATGGGCGAATCCCGAAGGCGGTACAATGTCGCACAACTTAGTGCTAGCTGCTGAGAGAAAAAGACTGGGGTATGTGGGCCGATCTCGAAGGCAGCGTGGTGTAACACAGCGTCTCAATGGATTAGCTGCCACGAGGAAAGAATGGGAGGGACCGGCACACTCCCAGTTCTGACGCATGGAAAAGACAGCGGGCCTCTTCGACTATCCGTGTCTGACAGTCCCGGACTGTTCGAGGCGGTGCTTTCAGCCAATGAGCGTTGCGTACGCAGCCTCTCGCACAGTCCGCGACTGTCAGGGATGGATAATCAAAGAGTCCCCGTGGTAAGTCACTGGTTGAGTAGAAACTGGCGTGTGCGCTACCCAGTCAAGAAACTCATTGAGTCCAGTTGGATTTTTCAATGGGACCCAACTGGTCCCAGTTGGACATCATTGGAGGTCCAAGTTCCAATTGGGCTTCTTGAGAAGTCGAGTTGGTTCCAATTGGGCATCATGAGAAGTCCAGTTGGTTCCAGTTGGACATCACTGGAACTTGGTATACCAATTGGTCCCAACTGGACCCAATTGGAAGTCACTATGTAATCTCGCGAAACAACGAAATAGTTGATTTAATAACAGCACAATTATAATGTGAGTTTTAAAGTAAAATATCTTTGTATTTTGGTGTGATCAATGGAGAGAAGCATTTAGCCTTCTGTCAAGTTAAAAATCTATCTTGAAATTTTACCATATTCTCATGAATCACTGGCACCACTTGGTCAACCAAATTTTGCTCACATATATATGACACCTGACATGCATCTCTCATAGTGAAGTGGTGCGGGTAGGATATGTCATTCAAGAGAATTTCAGTAGTGTGTTCATGCTTGATATATGCTTCTCGAAAGGAGTTTCAAGTATACCTGTGTCATGTCAAGGTTAGGGCCCATCTAGGAATTTTTTTTTCTTTCCTTTGGTTTTCATGTTGGTCCCAACGAGTCCAATTCAGAGACCAATTGAGTCCAATTGTGTTCAAAAAACCGATTGGTCCGATTGGACCTGTTGGATATTTCCAATGGGTGTCCCAAAACACAATTGGAACTATTTAATTGGTTCCAATTGGAAATTTTCAACTGGTTTGAGCAAACTTTTCTTGACTGGGTAGTGCTGACCTGACACAAGCGCCGGTCTCACGTGGTGTGTTATCATTAACGCAAAGGCCTAGTGTGCCTGACAGAAGCATGCATGCCATCGTGGCCTAAAGGTTAGAGCATGTGGCTGCTGTACGTGCTCGGAGTCAGAAGTTTCATCGCACCATCGCACACCTAAATTTTCTTTATACTGAAGAGTTCCTAAGTGAGGCGAGACAGCAACCTTTGTACCGTAAAGTGGCTGGGACGAGCATTCGCAATAAAGTTTGTCCTGTTGCAGGGAGCAAACACAGGATGACAGCCTTTCCGAGGCCTCAGGTTTGTCATCTCATCTGTCAGCGAAGTCAGAAGCCTTCTCATCTATCGAGGAGTCTAGAATGGCTATACGCACGTGACCGCGAATATAAATGACAGAAAAATTCTAAGATGAGAGAAGGATCTGAGTGTAGTTGAAAATAACATAAAATTGCAAGCATTGTGTGTCTCTTTGCATAGCCCTTAATTGAAGCCTTTCAAGAAGGCATCGTCTAATGTAGATTCCACCTAGTGCATCGCATCTGCCGTAATGTTATGATACATGGACACTTAGCGAACCTAGTGGATATAAATTCAGATATTTCACGCTACCGACTTTTTACCGTCGCGTGGGGTATTTGTATTTACATACATTTATTTCTTTCAAACTTCTCGTGTTTTTCTGCATTAGTAACAATGTCAGCATAACATAATTTACAAGAAAAGAGATGTTAAAGAAGGGAAGAACTGTACAACTGCTAACATGGCTTCAATGTTGTAGAAGGAATGAGTGGAACACTTTAATTAAATAAGCCCAGAGAAGATGCTTTAGAAAGGAATGTTAAAGAGTACATTTTCTGTCCATTACGTCAATCACAGCATTGCGAATTCTGCAACTCACAACCAACACCCTAATTGCCTCAAATAAACAAAAGGCGATCGATTCGGTGCTCGTATCAGCAACCCTAATATGAATATTATAGGACTTATGTGCTCACATTCCACACCTAGCACAATTTTTTGCAAGAAAAGCCTAAAAATCGCGAATAAAAAGCGCGTCGACCAATAAGACACAATGTCTCCAACGTCGCCTTGCATGAGTATTGAAAAGGATAGATTGAGAAGGGTTAGGTGTACCAGGGAATATCTCATTTCGCCAATCTAAGCTTTAGAGATGACAATGTCCTCTTCAGTGAACCTGGACACAAGTTACAAAATTTGAGTGAGGACGTATAAGAGTACGTGAATGACTAATACCGCAATAATACGCTCGCTTTCAATCACCAGTGAAATTGAAGATCATCGAAACCTTCGCGCTTTAGTGTTTCCCCCGGTAGGTCACACAAAGGCACCTCTTAGGCACTGAAATTTCAAAGGTCTTTCGTTTCAACGATCGTTCAAAGCGAGCATGTGGTTGCGATATAATTTTCTGTAGCCTAGCAAGAGAGCAAGAGTTGGTAGTCAGCCTCTGGCTGCTATAACGGCGTGCATTTATCTAGGTCATGAAGTCACAAGGAACTTGCAAAGCGAAGGAAACGTCCGGGAAAATTAAAAACTGGTGAAACTGACACTGTCAAGTCATAAACGGCAGCTAACCGTTATTCTTGAAAAGTACTGAATCAGTGCATTCCACCACCTGTGCGGGTTAAACTTCCCGAATAACACTTGACATGGAGATAGGGAGAGCCAAGGAGAAATTAAAGAGGGAACCATAGGTGTAGTATTAAGAAATAGTGAGACTATAGTATGAAGATGACAGCATAGCTGTGTACGTCATATCATATTTAGAGGGAAAGCAGTGTTTTGTAGGCCAAGTAAAGTAAAAGTTAAGAGCAGATAACGGGCCCTATATAAGAGTATCAAACTGAAGAAAAGGGAAACGCATTCGAAATTTGCAGAGTAGTGTGCCTAGGTTAGCAAGTTTGCAGTCGTATGGTGGAGTCTAGCAAGCGCAGATTGCTTGAAGGAGCATATCGTCTTACAGTGATTATGTTATAGGATGGGGGTGATAACAAAGTGAGGAACTCTGCAAGCTCTAACCTTCAGGGTGTGTTGCCGCTAACGCTTTATTACATTGCGAATATGGAATGGCTGAGTAAATATCAACACCGCTGTCATGTAACTAAACGGTTCGTTTCTATTGCCTTGCGAATTGAATATTTCCAATAATTTGTCGGGTTTATATAATTACACTACACAAATCTAGCATTATCATTATGCAATATTCTCACTAGTATCGCCTTGTCTTACTCCTTCTTTCGCAGCTTTATTTCCTATTCACTTTTGAGCGTAACAATATACAGCCCCTTTTTCAACACAGCTTAGACGTCTCCGTTTTGTCTGTGCGGAATGTGACCAAAAACATAAGCGGAAGAACTGTGAAAGTGAAAAAAGATAGTTTTTGTGTTCTTTGAAAAAGCCGTTATGACATCAGGTAAGACTTCGTTGCCTTACAGACGCACTTGGATTAGATGTATACGTAAAAGTGGGTCGAGAATAAATCACTAGAAATTCAGCTCTGACCTAATGCTATCTTGTTTGGTAGTTGTTTCTACGTGTGCTTGGTTACATAAAGGATATGGTTACTAGACGGAAAAAAGTAAATCTCTCTATTGAGGAGAGGGTTTTATGCAGGCTCATTAGCATTACCTCGACACGTCCGGGGCACCAGAGTGGCCAACCGTACAACGTCGTGCGCATATTTGCGTTGTAGAGTGTGAGGACCAACATTTTTCTCGCAAGGAAGGCTTATTTATTTATTTATTGAACCTTACAGTGCCAAAGGACATTGTGTAAGGGGGGTTACAAGATAAAAATGAATATCAGAACAGGGCGACAAAGACTAGGTATTGCATAGTTACAAAACATAACAAAATTAATCAGAATTAACAAAATTAAACAGACAATACAGAATAGCAATACATGCAGATGCATACAAAAACGTAAGAAGTACATACAGAAGAGAAGGCTAGCATGGTAACAAAATACACATGGATTTTCCGAACAGTACAAGCTATATTAAACACATGCTCACGGAAAGAGACAGGATTTGTTAATGATGCAATAGAATCGGAAAGATCATTCCAGTGTGATATGGCGCACGGGAGTGCAGATGAATTGAAAGCTTTTGTACGTCCGAAAACGCGTTAAAAACGAACACTATGGCGGAGATTTTCAACAAAGCAATGAGTGTGGTCCGGTGGACGGTAAAATACACCAATGAGTGCCTGTGTCGAAGACGAGACAAAGGCCGTCCATACAATTTCAAGTGGTGAAAGTGTGTTGACTACAAATGATCTGAGGGTTTCTTTAACGGCAATGAAAACACCTCCGCCTTTTCTTTCTGAGTGGTCACGACGAATATACAGGGTGTTTCATTTTAGCTGCACCAAATTTTTAAAGATTTCCTGTGGCAGATAGCACAATTATAATCCTTGATCTAAACTACTCGTTGAGGCGGCCAATATTTCCACGAGAAATCAAAACGCCTAATTGAATAAATAACATAATTACGGTAATTAACTTTTTAACTAATTATTTTACGGCACATCTTTCAATCTACGAATTATAGCCGCTTAGTTCTCCGGGCGTATCCACTTAGAACGAATTCTCAGGACTAGAACAGTTTCGAGATAATAAGTTTCAAAGTGTCCGACGAAATGCATGGACGTTCCAGTTAACTTTTTGAGGAAAACGCTGTTTTATGCATTGAAGCACAAAGTTAACTGTAACGCCCATGCATTTCGCCGGACACTTTGAAAATGAATATCTCGAAACTTATCCAGTCCTGGGAATTCGTTCTAAGTGGATACGCCTTGCAAACTCAGCGGCTATATTTCGTAGATTGAAAGATGTGCCGTAAAACAATTAGTTAAAAAGTTAATTACCGTAATTATGTTAATTATTCAATTAGGCATTTTGATTTCTGGTGGAAGTAATGGCCGCCTCATCGAGTAGTTTAGATCAACGATTATAATTGTGCTATCTGCCGCAGGCAATTTTTAAAAGTTTGGTGCAGCTAAAATGAAACACCCTGTATATGCATACAGTATACGTATTATTATCAGGAAGAATTTCACTGTTATTTATCTCAGGGTGCAGCCAGTTTTTCGTTAGTATAAGAATGTCTGTCTTGTTATAATCTATGAAAGAACATATCTGGTCACGCTTCGGCAGCAAGCTGCGAATATCAGTGAAAATTACTGATAAAGACGGTACCGATGCACTTTCAGCAAATGTATGTGTATGCGGAACTGTTTTTCGAGCTAGCTAGCTGCAAGAGATGACGGAAAATGTTCTGCTGTCGTAAATATAGGTCCTGCCATCCATTCGCATTTTGTCAACAGACAACCTGAACTTATGCTCCTCTTTGGCGTATTGTATCAATTTTTTTTTCAAGCCAGACATGTGGCAGCAGAAAAAGCTTCGCTGATAAAGATGCCTGAATCTTTTAGTTTGCGAGCAGCAGCTAAGATTGTTTGTTTGTCCTTAAAGAGATCGAATTTCGCTATTATTGGCCATTGCTTGTCAGGAGAAAACTTTCCTATACGGTGGATTCTTTCGAATTGCGATCCGGTAATTGTAATTTCCAGCTGGTCTGAGCAAAAGTCTATTAACTTTCGCTCCGTGGCTAGCCAGTCTTCTTTAGGGTCACCACTGAGGTCGAAGAACAGCAAGTTTGAACGCCTACGTCTATTTTCAGCGTTATCGCATCTTGAATGAAGAGACTGTAGTTAACTATTTTGTGATGTCGAACATAACATTATTATTAGACAAAACACTGGTTGTAGTGCTGTTGGGGGAAGTAATGGTAGTGTCTAGGGTAGATACCCTGTCCAAGAGACGTTTGATTTCGTTGTCAGTGGCTATTTGTTTTTCTTTAACGCCCCTTAGCCCACCCAGTATTCCCGCCTGCCCTGCCTCAAGTCTTGTCACTACATCAAGAACAGATGTAAGAGCATTGCCACCAAGACCCGGGTTTTCCTCGACATCACCACACAAAAGCAGTAGGACATCAAGTAACGAAGCTCGAAATGGAATGAACAATGTACCCTGAAAACAGGGAACGTCATGTAGCGACAGTTACCAGCTTTCGTAAGAGCAGCTTTAGACGCATCCTACGTCGGGATCAGTTGACGTCATTCCACCAAGATGTCAGCAACTCCTTGGAATATTGCTGCAAACTTTGCAACAAGCGGCCGAGAATTGCCGCCGTGTCCTCGTCCCCACTAATGGTGAGCACGAGGAAAGTTTGCTACAAAATGAACTCCCAGGGAACCCTATCGCTACTATCGGTAAGCTGCCATGGAAAAGGCGGGGATTTGTCTAATGTTCATGCTTGTAGCTTAAGATGTTCTTGCGGCTTTATTACAGCGACAGCTTTCTTCGGCTCTTCCCCACACTTCGTGGTTGGTGTGTATCTGGTGGGTTATGCATAGGCAAGTCAACTTGCACCACAACGTATGTGCTAGCTGCTGTGTTGCCGAGCCGACAACATGAGCCACGGGCTGTGTGATTGAACAGACAACTTGACGCTGACTGCTGTCCGACCTAGTAGGTAACTTGGGCCACTCGGTATGAGCTACTGAGCATGGACCCGGACATAGGCACGGCGTATGTGATATTGATATGTGCCCGCTCTCGCCAATCCCTCAGAATGGATGCACCAAGGTGACACGAGGGGCATGTAGCAATAAATATATTTAAATTGATAGTGCACCACCTCCGTGTCGAGCGCCGCGTTTGATGGATTGCTATTGCAACGAAGCCGCAGTCTTGATACTAGGGATAGTGGGAGTTCGTATGGAGTTTCAACTGGGGTACTGTGATTACAAATATACTGTCGTGGAATCATTTGACATCGGGATTGGCAGTGAAATTATCACTTCATGTGTTTCCTGATGAGTCCATAATGCTTCGTGATCCACGGATCACATAGGTATATGCAGCAGGTCACATAAAAATGCTGTCGCTGACAATGACGATCATCTTTGATGGTTCCTGCCGCACTTTTTTTAATTTGCGCTTTGTATTCCTGGGTTTCCAGGAAACCACAGTTTTCTTTAAAAAGTAAGCCAATAAGTCTGAGCGCGTATTATTTAATATTATAGCACTTTATTGCATAGAGGATGTGATGCATAATCTGCTGAAAATGATCAATCCGAAAAGTACCATACTGCATCTCCCGTAGATACAAATGCCAAAGTTCACTCTAGCAATTTTAGCGGGAAACTCTGTGGGTCCAGGCCTACCTGTCGTAGTCGAGCACGGTGTGCAGCCGGTGGGCCACGGTGAGCAGTGTGAAGTTGGCGAAGCTGTCCCGCAGTGTCGCCTGGATCAGGCGGTCTGTGTCACCGTCCATGTGCGAGGTAGCCTCGTCCAGCACCAGGATCTTGGGTCTTCGTAGCAGGGCACGCGCCAAGCACACCAGCTGCCGCTGCCCAGCACTGTTTGATGACAAAAATAACCAACTTCTATGAGTTACTCTAGAGGTTGGAATGCGCACCATTTTCGACGAGGGACACAGATGAGGAACACACACGACAGAGCATTTTTCAACCGTCCTAGGAATAGGCGTAGGTTTTCTGTTTCTCACATGCTATAGGTACGTGAGCCACGCTACAGGATGGACAATGTAGTGCAATATAGTGTGATAATGCAGTGCGACTGAGCAAACTTCTGTTCTGCGTATTAAAGCGAAGCTTTTTAGGGATACCCTACCGTACTTTGCTGACCATGACTGCTGCTAGTCTGGCCGTCTTGCCGAGTGGCTAATACTCAGGACAGCACTCGTATAACCAATTGGCTTATATGTAGCCCTCATCTGTACTAGCATTACAGATGTACCGCTGGCCGTCTTTCTTCTCCAAGATAACCACGCAGCGGAGCAACAAACAGTACCTAAAATGAGTACCCTCGGTGCAATAAGTACGCGCCTTCAGGCACATGAGTTCTTTGCTAACGCCCAGTTTTGTACGCCTTCTTTCCCGGGGTTTCGCACGTTTGCGTGGTCAGCTTCTTGCCGAATAAGGTGGGCCGGTCCTGGAAACAGTGTAATCCGCGGTCGCGTAGATAATATTGGCCGCGTGGTCCGCGTCTTGATGACTTTCCGGGGAGGCACGCGTTGCTGACGATGAACAGTTTTATAGCATATAATTAAGAGCCTCACAAGAGCTTCACTTCAGATAGATTCCAACAGGTGAGCTCGGTACACGTCAATTTTAACGTGAGATGCCAATTTCATTTTGTCAACAGGCACCAACTCGCTCCTTTCATTGCTTTACATATTGTACGCATCTCAGGCTATAGGAGAACGAAAGAAAAGGCTTTGGTGACGAGAACCGCTAAGCAGTGGTAAACGTTTCCTGCTGGTGTATCTGATGACCACGTAGCCTGTCTTGTCCCACATAAACCCAAGGAACGTACGTGTACTTGACGAAGCTCGAAGAGTCTACCTAGTATTTGCGGGATACAGAAAATCTTCTACCAGAACGTGTCTGGCTAGCTACATGCGGGGTCATGATGAATTATTACCCGAATGCTTTCGCTTCATTTCAATTTCTTTCTTTCAAGACCTCACGAGGGGTATTAACTAAGACACTGCTCATCAAGGACGGGTTTTTCCGTGTTTCAAGACAATAAGGGTCGTTTTCAATTGCGGGAACTTTCCTGTACACAATGTGCCCAACGTGCCCAACAATGTGCTCAACAATGTGCCCAATGTGCCGTTGGCACATTGCGGGAAATTTCTCTAAAGCTAAAAGTACAACGTGCGTTACATTTTGTGTAATTGTAATTCTGATCTTAATTTTTTTTTTGCAGCACAGGCGTAGAGACTTTCTTTTTGATTCCTGCGAACAGGCTCGCACACCTGCCTCACCGCCCTTCAAAAAGTAGTGCATGCCACAACCTCACGCTCAGAAACAGAACGCCGTTGTCATTTAGCCTACAAAGGGGATCGTGATCGCACAGTAAGAGCTAGCTCGCATCAAATATCAGAAGCAGGCCAGGTTCCATTCACTTTACTTGGTTATCCTGCATACTGACATCGGCATTCTATCATATGCGCAGGGACAGCACGCTCTCGAGGAGGTCATTATGTTTTTTATTAATTGTGGAGGAGTCTCGACATCGTCACCTGAGGTTCCCGCCACCGTCTCCCGTTTCGAGTAGCAGCTTCAGCGGCTGGCTGGATACGAAGTCGGCGAGGTGCGCCTGCCGGAGCACCTGCCACAGCTCGTCATCCGAGTGGCGGTGCGTGGGATCTAGGTTGGCACGCAGCGTACCCCGCACAAGGCTTGGATCCTGCAGGACGCAAAGGATCGAACTCGTGAATAAACTAGGGATGTGTGTGTGTTGTGATTGATATGCCTGAAAAACAAGAAGCCTTTTAATGCGTTAGTATTAGGCGTGTCAAAGTGGACATGTGCGTTAAGTGTGGGAAGCCGTTCACGTGGCAGACGATGGGAGAGCTTAGAAGAGTGTGCATGTGCGTGAGCGTAACCGACGGTGGTCTGCTTCGGACAGTTGCCCTTCACTCCTCGAAGAGGGAGGACGTGTGTCCAGTGAGCTCCTGAAATACACTTCGCAATGCGGTGAAAGCGGTTTAAATTATGAATGCGGAACTTCAAATAGGTGCAACGTAATGCTAACGCATTCATTTGGCATTTCCAGCTATGTTAGCAGTGATTTTGTTTGCGATAGCAATTATACGGATGCTCAGGACACGTTCGTGCCGTCGTGCTGTTGCGGTATCAGTCCGTATACGCGGCCCGCGCCGGGTGGTTTACATGTCTCCAGAGACGCGCATTGAGTTTGCCTGCAAAAGCGGCGAATTAAGCCAGCTGAACGCACCGTCACGCTCCGCTTAATGGGCTCTGCCTGACCAGGTCAACGTTCTGGCTTCCGCTGCTGTTATGAGAGTTGGCGAACACTCATTATCGTTCCGGATCAGCAGCTGTGTGCAAAGCACACCATGGTGCAACACTGGAAATTCACCAATCTGAGCGGAACCGACAGTAAATGTCAAGCTAGATCCGCGCTTGTACACGTTACAGAAAAAAAAGTAACTGACTGCGATTACAATTACTTCATTCAGAAACGTAATTAATTGCCGTTAACCATTACTGTCTGTCGAAAGTAATTCAGGAGTTACTCAGAAGTAATCCGTTACTCCTACGTTACTTTCTTCCTATCTTCCTATCTTCCGTGCACGATCTCCGAGATCGGCCCACGGAAGAGGTCGCGTTTCCACCAGAAAGCTCGCCTACGTGCATAGCGTTCGCCGCCAGTGTTTGCCAGTAACCCATAAGCTCCAGTCGTCGGGAAGCGTGAGAAGCAGTCAGGGATCTTTGAATACTATCGCGTTCCACACTTAAACGCCAAGCTTAAGCGTCCTCCAATTTTTAGTAATGTGCATATGCAGTGTTGTGCTAAAAAACGTTGAGTCTCATAGCTTTTTCTATTTTTGCTATAAAAGGCATGCTGTAGTTGCATGCTAGCACTTGTACAAACTAAATAAACTAAATTCTGTGTTCTTACGTGCCGAAACCGAGATACGAATATGAAGCACGCCGTAGCGGTGGACTGGGAATTAATTTTTACCACCTGGAGTTTTTTGACGAGCACCTAAGTCTGAGAAGGATGTCTTTGCATTTCGCACGATCGAAAGGCGACCAGCGCGGCCGGGATCCAACTCCCGACGTCGAGCTGAGCAACGGAGAATCGTATATATAGCAGCTAAGCTACTGCGACGGGTAAGCTTTTGTACAAGGATAGGAGAACCATCTCGTGAATAACTTGTTTTGATCATCACAAGGCTAGTAGTATATATGTGGCAGCAAATAAACGAGAGTCGCAAGAGAACCGTGTTTGTTTGCTACACTAACGTCCCTTGTCTGTTGGCGTTTTGTTCAGAAGGTAAACGAGACTCCTTCTTTTCTGAGAAGCATTTGCAATGCGAGTGATAACTCCTTTATTAGGCGCTTTGTCGTTTTGGTCTTGTTTGGGCAGTTCTTATCGTGCTGTTTCCTCTGCGATGTGTGCCAGCTCCCTCGTTGGTTATTTATTTAGTATAACTAATGTTTTGATGAAATGCTTCTCCCAATAACAGAGTCAATACATGAACCAGTTGACGCACTTTTATTAGAACATAAATGAAGCTTAATACGGTACAAATTGTAATGGTCTTCACGATGTCGCCAACTACAAATGTTTACGTATCATCATCATCAGCCTATATTTATGCCCACTGCAGGACGAAGGCCTCTCCCTGTGATCTCTAATGGGCCCTGTCTTGCGCTAGCTGATTTCAACTTGCACCTGGAAATTTCCTGACTGCATCAGCCCACCTAGTTTTCGGCCGTCGTCGACTGCGTTTCCCTTCTATTGGTATCCATTCTGTAACTCTAATGGCCCAGCGGTTAACCATCCTGTGCATTACATGGCCTGCCCAGCTCCATTTTTTCCTCTTAATTTCAACTAGAATATCGGCTATCCCCGTTTGCTCTCTGATCCACACCGCTCTCTTCCCGTCTCTTAAAGTTAGGCCTAACACTTTTCGTTCCATCGCTCTTTGTGCGGTGATTAACTTGTTCTCGAGCTTCTTTGCTAACCTCCAAGTTTCTGCTACATTTATTAACACCGGTAGTATGCAATGACTGTACACTTTTCTTTTGAACGACAGTGGTAAGGATTTGGCAATGCCTGCCGTATGCACTCCAACACAATTTTATTCTTCTGTAAATTTATTTCTCATGATGAGGGCCGGCTGTGAGTAATAGACCTAGATAAACGTACTCCGTTACAGACTCTAGCCGTATACGTATACGGCTACATATATGTATACATATATATATATACATATATGTATACATATATGTATACATATATGTATACATATGTATACGTATACGTATACAGATTACATACGTATACGTATGTATACGTTTACGTATAGACCGTTTTTTCATGGGCGCCGCCATTGCCTAGGCAGTGGCGCCATTTACGGGCAGTTGGCTTGTTGGCTTGGGCGAATGCCCGTGTTGTATGCTGTGGTATACGCTCGGTGGCAGTTTCTGGTAGATTTTTTCGCACTCGCGCGGTCTATTTAGCATGAAATTGTGTCTTCTACGTGGGGAATGATCCTGTGCAGCGTAGTGAAGGAATTTAAGTCTGAAGTAATTAAGCGGCTGTAGTAAACTGCTGGTGTTAGGGCGGACGGAGCACCCAGCGCGAGGTGTGAGCGTTTGTTTGCGCTTACCATCAGCCTCGGATATCAGTTAGGTATTTCTGAAAATTCGTTTCCCGAATGCCACCTTACTACAGCATTCTCAGCACTGTAATTCTAAGCTCTGGTTTAGCTGCAACGAGTAGTTACGAAACATCTGACTATCATAACAGCGTGTGTACCGCTCTGCTGGAGAACAACTCGTGCTGTTTACATTCAAGTTGTTATGTGTAGATACACTGGCAACTGCCTTGTTTGCTGGGCAAGGTTTCCGCCCACAAATGAAATAGTTTGGTTATTAATAACCGCATACCGTACAGTGTGAATCACACTTTTCGAGTGGTCGAATGACCAGCTGCAGACTGCGCGAGCGTCCGAGGCAGTACTAAATGCTGTGCTATAGATCTGTTTGTTCTATATAGCGTATGGTCCAAGTGGTCCAAGCATGCGGCACGACCATGCGGAGTCTTATTGCGTCGTTATCCGGTGTTCTGTTTTATTTTGCTGCAAAATGAGGAGCGATCCCCTTTGTATATTGTACCTTACATGGCAAAAAAGGCAATTCCGATCTAAGCACGAAGCAATTGTGTGTATTATATTGGTTTGCCAACCGCAGTGCTCGCTGTGTTGAGCAAAGCCTTCGGCCTCTTGCAGGATGCTAACGTAGACATAGTGATTTTAAGTCTACTAGACTTAAAATGCGTGAGATCGATGCCGGTGGCCGATGCAAATGTTTTACAACAGCTCTTCATCGAGTGAAAACAGATAAATCCAACATAGTTCACAACACATACACACACCGCGGCTGATGATGCGCGTCGCATTTTTGCACATCCAAGAGCAATTTCCAGATACTGTAGCTACTGCTCCATCTAAAGGCTACACAGTGGTTGTTCGACGACCTCGTAAGAACTGACATCCCGTAAACTGCACTCAGAACTAGCTAAAACACATCCGAATCGTTCCGCAGCGCGCGACCGGCAACACATTCAAGTCGCGCCGCGCCGGTTCGCCCAAGCCACAGAGGAGGAAAGGCTCGTCGTGCACCCTTTACTCCTTGCCCGATGAAAAGGTCTATATGTATGTATACGTGTACGTAATGTTTACGTATAGTAACACCAATTGCGTATAATCAACATTTGTAAATCTCCCTTTCCGAATATTTTTCGAGGTATAAATTTCAGGATACCCCTTTAATATAATTTTTTTTGTCGCTTCTTATTCATTAGATAAAAAATACCACGTGCATCCGTAGTGCGGCATCTCTGCAATAAAACTAATATCAGGATCATTGAAATGAAGATGTAAAAAGTCTTGGGTTAATGTATAAATAACTTTCAAAATCCTGTTCTATCACCGAAATGACGAGATTTATTGACATACAGCCCTTGAATCTAAGGATTGAGAAACAGAAGCTTCAATTCTTCACGCATCACACAAACGAACTTTGCGGTGATGAGCGACGCTCATCACCGTAGGCGGGAGGCCATATTTTACACGGACAGACAGGTTTGCTTTTTGATACATACTCCCACAGAAGGGTTCATTTGGAGCGGGAATCTAGGCGGGCGGCGGTGACAATTTTACATTTTTCTCTTTTGCATGTTTCATCACTGTTCACATTTGCATCAATGCGTTCGTCTTTCTGTTCAGAGCGTGTGACCGTGATACTCAACGAATAAGATTGAATAACATCGTTTTTCGAAGACAGCTTAAAAATGCAGCTTGCTCCAGATTTCAGGTAAGTGACATCGATAACCTGCGGAACTCCATAAAATAACAACGCACCTTTCTTTTATACAAACATTTCTGGGCTGATTTTCATTTAGTATCGCAGCTGTGTTTTGTCCTCTTGTTACTCATAGTAGAAGCGCGCCTCTGGCTACTTACAAGCAAGTTGCCGTTGGTGCTTAAATGCCAGCATGCACTGTCTTCTGGCAGTGCAAAGTCTCCTACCCTGCCAACTGTCGCAAGGACATGTTTCTCACATGCGCCCTTTTATTAAGTTGACGATGACGGACATTTTGTTATGTCGAGGCTTAGCGGTGTATTTTCATGGCCCTGCGGGAACACGCAGTTTTGAGTCGGACTGAGCTATCGCGCGGCACTGACGTTCGGTAATTAGGGCGTTTTTTTTCGGGGGGGGGGGGGGGCGCAGGCTCTGACAAGAGGTTCATTCTCTGAATGTATTACGGAGTCCACATGAGGCAATACTGCAGCGTACGAAAACGACATGGTGTGCATTGCAAGCAAGTTGTTCTTGAAATTATCGATATGTTCGCTGTGAAAGGCAGCTGCTGTCGCAGTAAATGAGTCGATCTCAGGAAAAATCACACACTCGTCAGCATTTTTTTTCAAAGCTGTTCATTGCCCTATACACCAGTACTTTCGTGTTGTTTCTAGAGAATTGATTGATTATTGGATGTCATTGGCGCAAGGGCCTGGTGGGGGTATAAAGAGCGCCGATGACAAGGCAATGGATTGACAATGGTGCCTGAACTATGAATTTCAAAGAGTACATAAAACGCGGCTGTTCAGAGGCCTAAAACATTCGGTCTAATGTGCGTAAAACATATAAGCCATAAAACTATGATAATGATACGTCATGTGAGAGATGTGGTATGGACCTAAAATATATGGAACAAATGGATGATATACTAAAAGGTACGGGTGTCACTAGCACTAATGCCTCAGAGCTAATTACGGCAGCACTAATGCCCTTGAACGCAAGGGCCCGGAAGGACGTGCTCTACAGAAACGTATTACTGCAGCAGAAGCCTCCATTGAGAATATCTGCTACGAATCTCTTGGATTTGCAACTTGCAAAGTGTCAACAGCCTGTAAAATGTTCAAAACAAATTTATTGTCAAAAGACGTTTCTTTGTCAAGAAGCAATGGCGGATGCAGTGGCAGTTGCTGTCGGTAGGCTAACGGAAACTTTCTTGTTGTTTCAGTGTCTGCTTGCCGACACTCTAACAAGACCTGCAGGCAACGTACTCGTGCCCAGATTTTTATACAAATGCATCAAAATCCCGACACTCTAACAGGACGAGGATGGTCAGCGTCTCATTTGCCACAAACAGGAGGCACACCACCGGTCAACAGGTGATTTATGTGGCCTATGCTAATTCGGCAGAGAATGATCTCACTTTGTTGTATTTTCATTATTGGAGGCCAATTTTCCAAATGCGGCTTCATTTAATGCGGCTTAGTTGAAGTATCAATGTCCCAGATTTGTTGCGAATAGCTTAGTTCATTGCGCAAAAATGACTTCAGGCCCATGGCAAGAATAGCTATGGAAGTGTTGCTAGCTTTTGTTGCTATGGGTGCGGAAATTGCATCCGCAAGCATGTTGCCTAGATGTTGGTTAGATGCATGAGTAGTACTTCGCAGCGAATAAAGATTATTGAGTAGAGGTTTTGGGGTTTTCGCAACGGTATTAAAGCTTTCAGGACGCTTAAGGGTTGAGAATTGTCATTTGCAGCTTTAATTTCCTGTCGGGCTAACAGCCTACAATACTGCATAGGCCACTGCCATGAAGATGCTTATTTCAGGGTGGAGAGCGTCGGATTCTGAAAAGGATGGACCGACAGCTACATAAGACACACCGGCATGGGATTTTGATGCATCTGTATAAACATCTGGGCACGAGTACGTTGCCTGTAGCTCTAGGAAACACATTAGAATGTGCGTCTCTGGAGCATGTTTAGTGCCCTCTGCAAACGATGTGTCACACTCTATGAGCTGCCACTTCCACGGCCATAAGATGATGTTCAAGCAGTGGAACACCCATTTCCTCACTAAGGTTTCCCACACGCAAAGAGAACGGCTCTCTTGCTCCAGGGCGGTAATGAAAAAGTGTGGAAGCGGTCATATCGTTTATGGTTGAATAAGAAGGATGGTGAATGCTCTTGTGTGCTCTAAGAAAATATGTAAAACTGGTATATCACGAGTCTAGATGAAGAGACCACTGATTCGACTCTAGCTAGAGGCTATGGATCGTATTTGTCCTGAAAGCTCCGGTCTCGAGACGGATACCGAGATAGTGAACAGTGTCCAGACGTTGCACAATGATAAACTATAGCTCCGTAGTCCAGGCGCGAGTAGACAAGACTTTTGTACAAGTTCAGGAGATAGTTCCAGTCACTACCTCAAGTTGTGCGCGACAGGAGTTTTAAAAGGTTCATTGTCTTCAGGCATTTCGTCCTTGGACACTTAAGCTAAGGAACAAACGTGAGCTTAGAGTCTAAAATGATTCCTAAAAGCTTACGCTCGCTGCTCACAGAGAGCTCATCTTTATCAATTGCAATACTTGTGACTCGTGTTACGCTTCTCTTGTTTGAAAAGAGTACGCAGGTACTTTTAGCGGTGTTTACTTGAAAGCCACTTTCATTTGCCCATTCAGGCAATTAGTTTAATCTATAAATAAATTATGGGGTATTATGTGCCAAAACCACCATCTGATCATGAGGCACGCCGTAGTGGGGGACTCCGAATGAATTTGGACCACCTGGGGTTCTGTAACGTGCACCTAAATGTAAGTACAGGGATTTTTTCTGCATTTCGCCACAGTCTAAATGCGGCCGCCGTGGCCGGGATTTAATCCCGCGACCTCGTGCTTAGCAGTCGAACACCATAAGCTCGAAGCAACCGCGGCGGGTCGATTTGTTTAATCGTAACTGCACCTGTCATTCGCAGGTCGCAGTAGTGCGTGCTTTAAAATCTTTCTGTAGATCGTCAACGTACACGGAATGATGAGTGTAGGTTTGTATGATGTGAATTCATTTTCACAACAAAGAGTGCACAACTCCGCCTTGAGGTATACCAGTATATTGAGTGAATCGTTTAGATGCACCATTGCTGACGCGGAATACGCAGCCAGACAAGCAGCTTTCAGTGGTGTTCAACATGCTACCGCGGGCACCTAGTGCCGACAGATCTCGTAAAATTCCGAAGTGCCATGTGGTATCGTAGGCTTTCTAAATGTCCACAAATACAGATAAGAAGTACTGTTTACGAATGAAATCGTCCATATTATTTGCCGCAATGCGGAGTAGTGGTCAGTTGTAATCTGCCTTCTCTGAAACTACATTGGCATGGATCGAGCAGTTCATTGCTCTCCATAATGTGAAACAGGCATCGATTTCCCACCTTCTTGAAAAACTTGCAAAGGCAGTTCGTCAATGCTGTAGGCCTATAACTGGTAAATAAAGACAGGTCCTTGGCCTCTTTGTGAATTGGAAATATAACAGCCTTTTTCCAAGAAGACGGCATATACCCAGAAAACTATATGGCGTTGAAAAGAGCCAGGATATGTTTCTGGGTTTCCGTGTGTGTTTAATTATATCATATTTGATTTGATGAGATCCTGGAGAACAATTATTGCAGTAGTTCAAGGATGCCTGAAGCTCTGATAACTTAAATAGGAGATTGTACGCTTAATTTGGTATGCAGTTCCGTTCCAAAGGTTGTCGTTCTGCTAGTTGTTTGTACCTAAGGAATGATTCAGAATGGTACTAAGACTTAAAAAAATTAATTATGTGGTTTTACGTGCCAAAACCACGATCTGATTATGAGGCACGCCGTAGTGGGGGACTACGGAAATTTGGACCACCTAGGGTTCTTTAACGTGCCCCTAAATCTAAGTACACGGGTGTTTTCGCATTTCGCCCCAGTCTAAATGCGGCCGCCGTGGCCGGGATTCGATCCCGCGACTTCGTGCTCAGCAGCCAAACACATAGCGACTGACCAACCACAGCAGGTACGTGGGTGGTACGAAGACTAGAGATGTGTTTAAATTGTGCACTCAGAAAATATGCCTGGTCTTTGTGGCTATTTTACTATGCAGTTACCAAAGGTAGCGTGTGTAACTGGCGGTCTTTAATTATATTTACTCTATTCCACACTCTGCGCTCAACTGTTTAAGAGTTTATACCGGAGATACACTTACGCTATGTTTCTCTCCGAGCCTGTCGTTGCGTCCTTCTTCCTTGCTATGCTACATGCTTGAAATTAATTAGGTGTTCCGCAGTCGGAGAATCGCGAAGGAGTTCCCTCGTTTTGTCTAGCAGCTTGTGCGCTTTCCTACACTCATAATTCCACCACGGAACTTGTCGTTTGGTAGCCACTTAGTTTGTTTGTGGGATGCATTTGGATGCAGCTTCAATAAGGCAAGCTGTAAAGTATGCAACAGCATCATATCTTAGCATAGGGCGCAGATGTTATCCTGCGAGAAATACACGAGTCCTCGTTGGAACTTGCAGTAGGCTTATGCGACCTATCACCGAGGAATGTGTGGCGAGCTTTTATCCAGTATTGTTGGACTCAGCACTATAGGAAAGCGGTCGAAGTCGTAGGAATTTTTAACTACATTCCTTTGGATGTACGGAATGAGTGTCGGAGACGCTATGCTCAAATCTATACAGGAGTCTATGTTGTGAGCAGTACTGTAAAATGTTGGTTCTTTTTTATTAAGCAAGCATGCCTCAGTGGAAAAAGTTTTCCATTAACCGAACTTTTTCATCGCTGCGAGTGCCCCCCCCCCCCCCCCCCCACAGAGTGATGTGTTAGTTAAAACACCAAGAACCAAGTCGGGTTCAGATAGTTCTCGTGGACGATGTTTCGTGGAGAGAGTTTCTTGGAGACGATGTTTGTCAATAGTATCCAGTGCTTAATTCTTGATGCGCGTAACATTTATTAAGGCCTGGAATTCTTCTCTATACAAGTGATAATTACAGTATGTAGAAAGAGAGCATGTTGTAACAAGTGTTTTAGCAGTGCAGCTCGAACTGCAACAGCATCAAAGCTCGTTTGTAGTTCTAAGCGCGAGCAGGCAGTATTTTTATCAATTATAATTGTTACCCCACCAGAAAACGCGATAGCATCAACGCTGTCTTTACGGAATGTAACGTATTGTTGGGAAAAAATGTGTATGTTTAGATTTTAAGTAGATTTCTGTACACACAGCGCCTTTGGACTGAATTCACGAATAACGTCTTGAAAATCGTCGCGGTCGCGAAGAAGACATCTGATGTTTCATTGCTATATTAGTGTGTCCTAACTTGCACTGTGTGTATCAAACAGGAAATTGAAGTTGGTTCAGCTTGCAGAGCCCTTTTGAGGCCCAGTAATTATGAGTTTGTCTTTTTGGGAGCGGCCGATGGAATCGCGCCGCTCCTTAGGCTCCGGCTTCACCTGATAGCTGCGTGCTGTGTCCAGTGCCTCTCGACACACGCTCTTGCGAGTGGTTTGTTTCCGTGAAAGCCTCGCCTAGAAGACAAGACCTTGGAGCCCAGCATCCAGGAGGTCAGTGAGCTCGTCTTAGCCTCTGAGCTGCGCTGACAGCTGCCGGCGCTAGCAGAGGTGTCTGACGTGACTGGATTCATAGAAGGCGGGACAGCCTTGGCCGTTCCCACCATGGGGGCGGGTGACGTTACCGCAGGCCCACTGAGTTTTGATGGAACGACCGCGGGAAGTCTTTGTGACACTGCCCTCCGCTGTGCCACATCAGCGTAAGAGTTGGTTGGCACAAACGAGAAACGCTTGCGCGTGTCTTTCAATGAGACGTTCTCGTTCACTTTCAGTGTTATCTATTTCCTTCTTCGACGCAGGCCAGGAGCGAGAGTACGCCGGGTGCCCACAGTCACAGCGCCGTGCACTATCCCAGTTGTCTGAAGGGTGTTCGTCAGCACACTTGGCACAGGTGACACCGAACCATGTGAAAGAACGGCGTGGGTTTGGCATATATGGTCGAATGTGAATTTTCAATCAGCCATTCTATCACAAACGAGAGCAGAGGATGCTGTGCGCGTGTCTCGCGCCTTGGGCGTGAAGAAAATAACGATGAAGGTCGGCGCTGAGTTCGTGCCCGCAAAGGCTGCCAGGAGTAATAAAGGAGAAAGGGCAGTCCCTTTCTGGGTTACACGGTGTTCGCATGTGTGTTATGCTGCCGCCCCGGAACCCATAGACAACCGACGGCCACAACAGCACTTCACACTGTCTCAGTGTGCTATGGTAGTGCGTTTGTGAAGAAGGTGAGAATTAGGTGCTTAGTCGGTGTATCTATGCCATCTCTTCCGATCTTAGTTCTCTGCACATTTGTTACGTTTGGTCTTTCTAGCCCTCGAAGAGCTATGTTTCTGTCAAGTCAAGAGGTTTCAGATCGGGTATTACCCTCGCGTCCGATTCAGTGTTGTGGGCTCACGAAGTTTGGGATGTCACCAAACGCAAAAAAAATTACTCCATCTCCCGCTAAAGGGAACCATGTGTGGATGCGGAGCAGCGGGGAGATGGTTAGCTTGAGCGGGAGATGGTTTCCCGTCCCATGGCAAGGTATCTGTACTCGCCACAGAGTCAACGAGAGTTCTGCCGCCGTCGTGGCGGCTCTAAGTTTTATCTCCCAGGTGACGTCACGGCCAAGCTGTGGCTGGTGGAAACCTGCCGAGCCGACGCCAGAGGCGCCTGCTGCATTCACGGACACCGCGAGCGTTCGGCGCGAACGCGGGGACATGGAGAAACGCGGGCGGCGTCGGCAGCAGCTCTGCGCGTTGCCTCGTTGGTGCTGCTACAATTTCTTTCTCGCCATTCGTTGCGCAATCCGGAGAGGAGCGTGGGAGAGGAGGAATGCCGAGAGGAGAGGACATGAGACAAGGAGAGGAGAGGAGGGGAGGAGGATGCGCATGCGCAGTAGGGGTGTGGACGCCGCACGGCGGATGGATGGACTGAGGGAGTGACATTGCCCCGACCATAAGATGCTTCGCATCTAAAATTTGGTGTAACTTCTGTCGGTGCTGGTGCTTGTCGCGGACCTCAAGGAGCAGTTCGTCGCTCGCCATCTTTGTTACTTTATAACAAGGGCCTATTGTACTGATGAAACATTTTGCAGCCATGAATGGTGACATTGCTGTGGCAGTGTTTCCGCGATCCCACGTTACCATGTGTACCACATGGTAACGTGGGCAGTTTTCTTTAGCTGGCCAAAAAAGTTAATGGATTCATCGGTGCGCCCTCTTTTTGAAAGGAGGCTATCAGATAGTCGAGGAAACAACATGGAAGCCATAAATACTTATCGTGTCTGATCCGACCTGATCCAACCTGTACTTGAGTATGGCTCTGTTGTTTGGTGCCATTTATGCCAGTGTGATGTTAGTAAAATTGAACCCATGCAGGAAACAATCACGCAGAAACTCCTCTGGGAAATGTCTTAAGTATGGGCAAGTATTACGCCACGTGCTCATCTCCACGCAGCTCGGTGTCATTATCAATGTTAAGAAACTTGATCCGACCAGTATTTAACGCTTATCGTTATAAACCGTCGTTATAAACCTTATCGCAATCGATCCGATTCTAATCAAGCCTTATCTACCCTTATCAAACTTGTCAGACGTGATCCGACCCGAATCAATTTCTTATTAACCTTATCAGAATTTCTCCAACCCTTATAAGCCCTTATCGATCTTTAGCACATTATTAATCCGCGTCGAACCATCATCAATCGTGATGAGACCCCTGTAGCCCCTCATCACCTCTTACCATACTTATCAACTCATTGACTGCTTATCTGTCTCTATTGCGCCACGTGAAGCGCATAAGCCCCCGAGACTGCTGCCATTTCGGCCGGTAAGGGAACGCCACACCAAAACGCATCGGGAATGGGGCGTGCTTGGCATTTAATTATAGCAAAATAGGAATTTTCCTGGTGTCTACAATGGTCCAAGTCGGCTCTACATATGGTCATAGAGATGGCTTTTATTAGATCATCAAATATTTCAACAAATACTTCATAGCAACTGTTCTCCTTTAACATTTGTTTCGTACCGCTGGTACAACACAGGATGCGTGCAGCACAGGATACAACTAGGATGTGAACATCGTTTTATATTAATTGTGATAGGGGCTGTTCATTATTCGAAGACTATTCGAGAACTATTCGATTTCATTCGCTTCTGGCACTATTCGAGTCGTGGCTGATTCGGCCTCAAAATCAATATTCGCACACACCTAAAAAAAGTAATGCGCTTAGATCTCCCTACGTGGGTGAATGCGAATGCATTGCGACGTGTTCCCGATAACGACTAGTTTTACGAAACGTAATGGCGTTGTCTTCACGTTGCCCTGTATCCTTTCTCGCATCACGTGCCTCGGCCTCGTTCGCGCACTTGCGTGGACATCCAAAGGAGCCGGGCGTACCTACTGACTGAGAAGTCGAAGGTTCGTCCATCGGAGCGCACGACAGAACTCACCGAAATCACCGCACCGACTGGCAGTGCCGTCAGTGCCTTCGCAGAGGGAGGGGCAATATGGGAACGCTGGCAGGATGAGCGGCATCGGTGCCAGCTGTGGAAGAAGACGCCGACGAACATGCGAACAGTGGCGCTAGCGCGTATCTGTGACCACGTGATTTTTTGTACCACTCAACTAGACGTCGCGTTTTTTTCAAGGCCATCGCTCAACGAGCCACTTTACGCTTTCGCCTTAAAGCATTTTGAAATCAGATTGCATGCAGGACGCGAATAGTGTTGTACATTCTAGAACTTGCGCGAGCACCAGCAATCACGCGGGAATGTCCGACGACTGATTTGCCGACGCGTCTGATCCGCAGATCCTATTCAGACGATCGCCGACTGGGCTCGCCGCTATCGCTGTGATTTATGCGTCACTTGCTTTGTCTGGGCACAGGTTCGCCCAATAAGGAGGTAGTTGTGTGGCTCGCACTTTTTGTCAGAGCCCATCGTCAATACAACGTGATAATATGGGTTTGGAGTGTTTGGTGGTTTTGTACCGTCACAAGGGTCACACCTGAGGAATAACTGTGATGGCTGTGCGTAGCCTGTTCAGGGGCACCGATGCGATGTCGACGTTGTCGATGAGGATCCGCCCGCCGGTGCTCTTCAGCACGCGCAATAGGGCCAGCACCAGGGAAGACTTTCCTGCTCCCGTGCGGCCCACGATGCCAACCTGAAAGCGAAAAAAGAAGTTCAGCGGGGTTCCTTTCAGCGGTTGGACAGACAGTTTAACTATAGTCGTACAGGCTTTCAACCTGGTTAGTGTGGCGCTTCGCAGGCATAGATACTGCGCCTGTTTATTAAATCGAAATCATGGCTCATGGGTCAAACACTCCGACGACCATCCGGCGTTATGGCCCTAAAATTCAAGTGACATCTCAGGTGACGTCTCAGACACACCAAATAAACTGTTATCTTGAGTAGGAGCTGGTAGAAGCAAGTTCGAAACGACTATGGAAGCTACGAACATAGCCACATTCGGTGACGCATGCGCCAGTAAGCCATCAATTTTCTTTATCAATAAAAGAGCTCGATTACCTCTGTTTCCGTTGAGCGGACACCCTCCTAAATAATCAGAGTGGCCACAAAAGTGCCTGCGTGTGGTTGTCCCGGCTTTGTTCATATTTGCCGAGCAATATACACGCGTCTTATGACGTTTTGAGGGGTATAAGTACGCCTGCGAGCACTGGAAATAAATCTGTTGTTAAAAGTTAGCGCTGTGTGTTTGTCTAATGTGCCTTTCCGTGTCCCTCTCATTCTGCCTGCGCTCCAAGGAAGTACACGAACGCAAAACGCAAAAAGAAAGAGGAATCCATGACCGTTATAACTTGCCATTATAACCACGCAGGCAGTGGCGCTGTCTAGGCGAACGAAAAAGAGAACCAGTAAAAAAATAAATATATAAGCAATAGGAAATAACAACGCATTCGAATGAGAATGTCGAAGTAATTTAATGAATGGCGCGTGAGCACGCAGGGTTTCGCCTTCATTCTCTTTAGCGTATGCTAAAGTGACTGTCAACTTTTCGACTTCCCGCCTACTCACCCCACAGGCAAGAGACATGCGTCATAATGGGAGTATATGCGAACAACCTTTGTCTCTGCAGAGCTTACATTGATGATGAGGTGTTATGCAGTACGAAAGGAGTGCGCTGCCTTCAAAACAGTTTGGTTTACTCGAACCTCTCTTGAAAGTATTCATGAAAATTGGAGCGTAGTATAACGTAATTAAGTTGTTTAATGCAGATATTTGTTTACATTACATCTTACATTTTTTTATATATCACAAGGCGTTCATTTTCCTGTAAAAGGCATGAGGGCATCCGAAAGTGCGCTGTTTTCATCCTCTCATTTTGACTGCCGCGCTTCAACCCTTATTATACTGTGTCGATCGTTTAATGAAAAAGTGGACTTCGTGAAGAGGAGCTGAGCAATCCAAAACATTAATCAGCTGCACCAATGTCGCTACTTGTGACAACAGCAAGAAATCATCCACTATAACACGTAGATAACAACACAGCAAAGGTCATGTCGCTCATGGATAGATACTGTGGTACGGTTACTAATTGCGACTCTGAACAAAGCAGCTGTGTACACGGGGAACATTGTACACCCTTGAATCGGCGATAGGAGATCCTGAAGCAAACCGCGATGCAGATGGCATTAGGAATCGCCTTGCGTGCCAGCGCATACTGTTGCCGATCCCACGGCCCCTCGCCGCTGGAAGGCGGCTGGCATGCCGTGTGGTCGATGATCGTGCGATATTATTAATGGTCATTCAAAAATGCATTAAAATGAGCAACGACCCTAATCTGCTAGTGGCACTCGCACCTCAGCGCTGGTGTACCCTGGTGTAGGGCGCGAAACCGAACTCCGAGGAGCGAGCGAACGGAGCTGGCGGGAAACCGCCACGCACAGGAGTGCGAGGAGGGCGCGACGCGTAGCCCCCTAGCGGGCGGCGTACGAAGCGCACCTTACGCGCCCCTCCGCCGCTGACGTGGGAGCGCCGGCGCGCAGCTTCAGCAGCTCATATTTCAGCCTGTTGAAACAAATCACCCTATGGGCATCATTACGGTAAGTTAAAAAGTGATCTCATATATTTATTTTCTATCAGGTGTAGTTTTTGCAAGCTCGTAAAACTTGTGGAGTACCATACTAAAAAAAAAGAATAAGAAAGGAATGATTAAAAATATTTATTTATAAAGTAGAAGCTTGACTTTAAATGGCAAAACTGTTTTTGCTGTTAGATGTCATACATAAAACACGCAATAACTGGTTCAGAACGCTGTCGATGTGTTCGTTCCAAGGCGTGTTTGAAAACGTTACTCCCAAAATTCTTATATGGCTTAGCAACTCTATTTCAGTAGCACCATACGTAAGATTCAAATTATCGTGTATGGGCTTACTTTTTGCTTTAAATTATACTGCCTTTGAATTGTGTTTATGCATAAATTATTAGGAATGATCAGTGTTTTAGTTTATCATGAATCTGATTCAATCTTTCCTGGAGTGCGATACTCTCTCCAGCCGAAACAAAGATGTTGACATCATCAGTATATAGAACGTATGTAGCGTCGGGATAAGTGCGAATTAGATCATTTATGCATGCTATAAAAAGAAGAGGCACGAGGGTGCGTCCTTGTGGAACGCCTTTAAAAACAGACTTTGAGCAATTTCAATCGATCTCGACTACATGTTTCCGATGTTCTAGATAAGATGTTATAAAGTATAGCGGACGACAACGACTTCCATGGCATTGTAATTTCCAAAACAACACAGAAGGCTGAATATTACCAAAGCTTTGCTAAAGTCTGCATACATACCTAGCACGACATGTTTGTTTTCAAACTGGGATACAAGGGACTGCTTTTGTTCCATTAATGTCATATTTCTGTACATCGAAGTTTTTGAATCCGAACTGAGTATGTGAAATCACATTATGCTTTTCGAGGAACTAACCCTTTTGAAAACACTGGCAGTGTAGATATAGGTCTATAGTTTCTGAAATTATTTTTATCACCCTTCTTAAACAAACACATAACCAGGTCAAACCGAACGGAACGCTGCTCAGCACACCACCTGTGTACCTCAGGAACGAAATCGATTCAGCATGCATGGAAGAAAAGTAGACCGTGAAGACCAGTGCCGCTTTGAAATTTAACCAATTAAGAACATCTTCTGAAAGAAGTCAAGTAGCTAAGTTAAATACTGGGCGGACCGATCATCAGCGTTCCTCTATTTTTTTTAAATAACAAGAAGGGCCAACACAGTCATGCAGTTATAGTTGACTGCGCGAAAAATAACTTTTTTAATGAAGCAGACATTTTTTGAAATCGCCTGTGGCTGAGAGCGAAATTCTAATCCTTGAACTGGATTATTCGACGAGGCGTACATTATTTCTACGAGAAATGAAAATATATATTTCAGTTTTACCACGATGCAATAAATAGGTTTTGAAATGATTACTTTACGGCACATATTTCAATTTACGAAGTGTACCCGGTGATATCACAAGGCGTATCCACTTGAAACGAGTTATCAGGTGGACAATGCTTTCTAGATATTCATTTTCAAATGTGCGACGACATAAATTGGCGATCTGGTTACTGTTACGCTTCAATGCATAAAAGAGCGTTTTCCTAAAATGGCAAGCGTAACAACAGAATATTTCTGCCGCAAGTCTGATTTATTTTTATTTACAAATACTGCTGTCTAAATTTCGAGACATAGCAGGAGTGGGTACAAGATTTCAATACAAACAAACGAACAAACACTAAGATTATACAAACAGATTAACAGGTGATATGGTTAGGTAGTTGCTCAATGAGCTCTGCAATAGGCAATGAGCGTAGCGAACCATCCAAGTTGTTCCGTATATAAACTGTGAGCGGAAAAAAGAAACTTTAAAACAGTCTATACGTGTCCTGAAAGGAACGATGTTTAGTGCGTGGCTATGGCGGGTTGCGCGTGCGTCAGGAGATTTAAAAGAGAAGGGAGCCTGAATGCCGGATGACGTGTGAATGATCTTGTGAAGCAAGATGATTCGTTCACGTGTGCGTCTATGTTTCAAAGTGTGCAATGATAAGATGTGAGCATGTGATGAAGGTGAAAAGTTTCGATCATAACGACCATAGATGAATCTGATTGCTTTTTTCTGAACTGATTCGAAAAGGTCAATGTCACAAGCACAGTGAGGGGACCAAAGAGTTGACGCGTATTTCAGCATCGCGCGAACTAGCGACTTGTGAGCAGTTAGTTTACATTCTTTTGTTGCATTTTTTAAAGGGCGTTTAAGGTAACCGAGTTTCCGAAGTGCTTTTCCAGAGATGTGATTAATGTGAGCATGTCATTTTAAATTACGTGAAAAGAACACACCCAGGTATGTGAAGTCATTAACGTGGGACAAGTAACTATCATTGGCATTGTAAGAGAAATGTAGCGACTTGTTTTTGTTACCAGTGGTCATTGCGAGTGTTTTAGTGGAATTAATTTTCATTTGCCAAGTGTTACTCCATTCGCAGAACGAGGAAAAAAACATTAATTTCCGTTGATCATTAGCATTGGTAACAGTGCGGTATAGGACGCAGTCATCAGCATATAGACGCAACTTCACGGCGGTATTACTAGTAACATTTACTATATCATTGATGTAAATTACAAATACCAGAGGCCCAAGCACCGAACCCTGA
>NC_051163.1:130612725-130645225 GCF_013339745.2 Dermacentor silvarum
TTCTGCGTCGATTATCGTCGCCTCAACAAAATCACGAAGAAGGACGTATACCCCCTCCCACGGATTGACGACGCCTTGGATCGACTCTACAACGCAAAGTATTTTTCGTCGATAGACCTCAAAACCGGCTACTGGCAAATCGAAATCGACGAGAGGGACCGGAGAAGACTGCCTTTATAACACCAGACGGACTGTTCGAGTTCAAGGTCATGCCGTTTGGACTTTGCTCAGCACCTGCGACTTTCCAACGCGTCATGGATACAGTACTGGCAGGCTTGAAGTGGCAGACTTGCCTCGTCTATTTGGACGACGTCGTTGTGTTTGCCTCAAGCTTCGAAGAACACCTGCGGCGCCTTGAAACAGTTCTTCAAGCAATCAAAACCTCCGGACTCACGCTAAAGCCAGAAAAGTGCCGCTTCGCATATGAGGAGCTCTTGTTTTTGGGCCACGTAATCAACAAGTCTGGAGTGCGCCCCGACCCTCAGAAAACTGCAGCCATCTCCAACTTTCCTCCGCCCGTTGACAAGAAGGCAGCGCGTAGATTTCTTGGACTGTGCGCGTATTACAGGCGCTTCGTCAAGAATTTTTCACGGATTGCTGAGCCACGGACGTATCTCACGAAGGCCGACGTTGAGTTCAAGTGGGAGACGCCGCAAGTCGAAGCATTTGAAGAATTGAAGCGACGCCTGCAATCGCCGCCAATACTTGCGCATTTCGACGAAAACACCGATACCGAAGTCCACACCGACGCGAGCAGCGTAGGACTCGGCGCCGTGATTGTGCAGAGGACTGACCGACTAGAAAGGGTTGTAAGTTACGCTAGCCGGTCGCTATCGAAGGCGGAAGCAAATTATTCCACAACAGAAAAGGAGTGCCTCGCCATCATCTGGGCTACATCAAAGTTTCGCCCCTACCTCTATTGCAGGCCCTTTAAAGTTGTGAGCGACCACCACGCCTTGTGTTGGCTAGCTAACTTGAAGGATCCTTCAGGTCGCCTCGCACGATGGAGTCTGAGATTTAAAGCATTCAACATCACCGTCGTTTAGAAGTCCGGCCCGAAAGCACTCTGACGCCGACTGCTTGTCTCGCGCCCCCGTCGAACCGCCGCCAAAGGACGACCAGGATGACGACGCTTTCTTGGGACCCATCAGTGCCGACGAATTCGCCGAACAACAGCGAGCCGATCCGGAACTAAGGAGCCTTGTAGACTACCTGGAAGGCAAGACCGTCATTGTGCCCAACGTGTTCAGGCGAGGATTGGCGTCGTTTTTCTTGCAAAACGACATTCTTCTAAAGAAGAACTTCTCGCCTCTCCGAGCCAACTACCTCTACGTGGTACCCTCAGCATTGCGTCCAGAGGTTCTGCAAGCTCTCCATGACAACCCAACGGCTGGACACCTCGGTTTTTCCCGCACACTCGCGAGGATACAAGAAAAATACTACTGGCCTCGCCTCTCTGCCGACGTCGCCCATTACGTAAGGACATGCCGAGACTGTCAGCGACGCAAAACCACCACCGACAAGGCCAGCCGGACTTCTACAGCCGATCGAGCCACCTCGCCGACCGTTCCAGCAGATCGGGATGGACTTACTGGGCCTTTTCCGACGTCGACGTCCGGGAATAAATGGATCATCGTAGCTACGGACTACCTCACCCGCTACGCCGAACAAAAGCCTTGCCCAAAGGCAGTGCTCCCGAGGTAGCCCGATTCTTAGTTGAGAACATCCTCCTGCGTCACGGTGCCCCAGAAGTCCTCATCACCGACAGAGGTACGGCCTTCACGGCTGAACTAACTCAAGCCATCCTGCGCTACAGCTGGACAAGCCATCGCCGGACCACCGCCTACCACCCGCAGACGAATGGCCTCACCGAACGCCTAAATAAGACCATCGCCGACATGCTGGCAATGTACGTCGATGTCGAACACAAGACGTGGGATGCCATCCTTCCGTACGTGACCTTCGCATACAACACGGCCATGCAAGAAACGACGCACATGGCGCCGTTCAACCTGGTCTACGGAAGGAAACCGGCAACGACGCTTGACGCCATGCTACCGGATGTCTCCGACGAAGAAAATATCGACGTTGCCACCTATTTGCAGCGTGCCGAAGAAAGTCGACAGCTCGCCCGCCTGCGCATCAAGAACCAGCAGAGAACTGACAGCCGACACTACAATTTTCGACGACGCTACGTCGAGTACCAGCCCGGAGACCGTGTTTGGGTCTGGACTCCGATACGCCGACGAGGACTTAGCGAGAAACTCTTACGTCGCTATTTCGGACCATATAAGGTCATCCGACGTATTGACGCACTGGACTATGAGGTCGTGCCAGACGGTATTTCGCAATCACAGCGGCGCCGCGCACGACCTGAAGTCATCCACGTCGTGCGTCTTAAGCCTTTCTACGCCCGCTGACGAACTTACATCCTTTGTTGCTTTGTTATTTTTGTCCCTTTCTGTACGCATGGTTTTGTTTTCGCTTTCGTGTTTGTAGCATCGGGACGATGCTTTTTAAGCGGAGGGTATTGACACGTATACATGTTTATATTTCACCGGTGGCCGCCTTCCACCGGCCAACAAATGTTATCGTTATCGCTCGGCACAGGACGCGCCTGTATCGGAAGTTTCTAGAACGTTATCAATGCTTCTTTCCGTTGCCTGTTTTCACCGACGCTTATGTTATCTGATTGTAAGACCGACGCGAATTGTCTAGAACTTTCTGGAAGACCCACGGGCATCACGGATTAATCTGGGCCGCGATTTTGTAGCGATGCCTTTAAAGTAATAATGCCTTTTCGCGCTTATCGCGCTTTGTCAGTGGTCAGAGCGACGGTCCGCTCACAATATCAACGTTGATAACGCGAGCGGACCGTCGCTCTGACCACTGACAAACCGCGATAAGCGCGAAAAGTCATTATTACTTTAAAGGCATCGCTACAAAATAGCGACCCTGGGCCGCGATTTTGTAGCGAGGCATTATGACTTATTCTACTCTAGTCTTATCATCCACCGCTCACGGCCGGCGGATCCCGTTGATAACGCGAGCGGACCGTCGCTCCGACCACTGGCTAAGCGCGATAAGCGCGAAAAGGCATTATTACTTTAAAGCCATTGCTACAAAATACTGGCCCTGGAACCGTCGATGACTCAGGTATAAAAGCCGACGCGTTTCGCCGCTGATCAGATTTTCGACCATCGCCGACTGTGTTCGCCGCTATCGTTGTGCTTTGAGTGTAGCTTGCTTTTGTGGGCACAGGTTCGCCCAATAAACTACCAGTTTTGTCAAACACAGTTTTACGACTGTTTACTTCAGCGTCACTACTACGTGACAGTATTAACAAGACACTGCTCATCAAGTACGGGCTTTTCCGTGTTTCAAGACAATAAGGGTCGTTTTCAGTTGCGGGAACTTTCCTGTACACAATGTGCCCAACGTGCCCAACAATGTGCCCAACAATGTGCCCAATGTGCCGTTGGCACATTGCGGGCAATTTCTCTAGAGATAAAAGTACAACGCGCGTTACATTTTGTGTAATTATAATTCTGACCTTAATTTTTTTTTGCAGCACAGGCGTAGAGACGTTCTTTTTGATTCCTGCGAACAGGCTCGCACACCTGCCTTACCGCCCTTCAAAAAGTAGTGGATGCCACAACCCCACGCTCAGAAACAGAACGCCGTTGCCATTTAGCCTACAAAGGGGATCATGATCGCACAGTAAGAGCTAGCTAACATCAAGTATCAGAAGCAGGCCAGGTTCCATTCACTTTACTTGGTTATCCTGCATACTGACATCGGCATTCTATCATATGCGCAGGGACAGCACGCTGTCCTTGAGGAGGTCATTATGGTTTTTATTAATTGTGGACGAGTCTCGACGTCGTAACCTGAGGTTCCCGCCACCGTCTCCCGTTTCGAGTAGCAGCTTCAGCGGCTGGCTGGATACGAAGTCGGCGAGGTGCGCCTGCCGGAGCACCTGCCACAGCTCGTCATCCGAGTGGCGGTGCGTGGGATCTAGGTTGGCACGCAGCGTACCCCGCACAAGGCTTGGATCCTGCAGGACGCAAAGAATCGAACTCGTGAATAAACGAGGAATGTGTGTGTTCTGATTGCTCTATATGCCTGAAAAACAAGAAGCCTTTTAATGCGTTAGTATTAGGCGTGTCAAAGTGGACATGTGCGTTAAGTGTGGGATGCCGTTCACGTGGCAGAGGATGGGAGAGCTTAGAAGAGTGTGCATGTGCGTATGCAATGTATACAGCGTAACCGACGGTGGTCTGCTTCGGACAGTTGCCCTTCACTCCTCGAAGAGGGAGGACGTGTGTCGAGTGAGCTCCTGAAATACACTTCGCTATGCGGTGAAAGCGGTTTAAATCATGAATGCGGAACTTCAAAAGGTGCAACGTAATGCTAATTACGCATTCATTTGGCATTTCCAGCTATGTTACCAGTGATTTTTTTTGCGATAGCAATTATACGGATGCTCAGGACACGTTCGCGCCGTCGTGCTGTTGCGGTATCAGTCCGTATACGCGGCGCGCGCCGGGAGGTTTACATGTCTCCAGAGACGCGCATTGAGTTTGCCTGCAAAAGCGGCGAATTAAGCCAGCTGAACGCACCGTCACGCTCCGCTTAATGGGCTCTGCCTGACCAGGTCAACGTTCTGGCTTCCGCTGCTGTTATGAGAGTTGGCGAACACTCATTATCGTTCCGGATCAGCAGCTGTGTGCAAAGCACACCATGGTGCATACACTGGAAATTCACCAATCTGAGCGGAACCGACAGTAAATGTCAAGCTAGATCCGCGCTTGTACACGTTACAGAAAAAAAGTAACTGACTGCGATTACAATTACTTCTGTCAGAAACGTAATTAATTGCCGTTAACCATTACTGTCCGTCGAAAGTAATTCAGGAGTTACTCAAAAGTAATCCGTTACTCCTACGTTACTTTCTTCTTATCTTTTTTTTTACATTGCACAGGTACGTACAGTAAACAGAACGAGCAAGCCTGCTACTCTCAGGGCGTCCTCTGCAGCCCTTGATACGCATTGCTTATCTTCACTCACAATTGCTTTTCAAAAGTTCGCCTGTCATGTTCCCTCGTTTTTGTTGCAAGGACAACAGCAGCAGCACTAAAAACTTGCTCGATGTGCACGCTGGGGGGTAGGACAATGTTGTAACGTATGGACATCTTGCGCGCATGATTCTCGTTACTGAGTGCCTTGGTAATATTTGAAACGTAGCGCTGCATTTTTGCTGGGAATTGGAGAAGACGCTTCCGGTCGGGCCAATCAAAAATGTAAAAAAGAAATTGTCCATAGATGATTTCATGACAATAACTTCCTAAGTGGCCGTCACTATCGAGACATACCAGTGCCGTTTCAATTGATAGACCAACACGTGGTGGAACTCCGTTATGATGAGGAAACAAATACTGAGCTCCCAAGTTAGCCTGTCCGAGCGTACGCGTCCGAGAGGATGCCGCGTGGCACGGTCTCGGGCGTACGTACTACTGCAGGCCCATGCTCAAAGCCTGTTACAGCTTGTCTCGTCAATAAAGTAACTAGTCAAATATGTAATTGGTTACAGAAAAATGTCTATTGAATTACAGTGAGCGTTACTGAGTTAACAAAGTAATCGTTAAATTCTAAAGTGACCAGGAAATGTAATTCAAAACAAGTATTTATTTCCATGCAATTCGTCATCTGACTAGATGTACCAAATCTCTCCTCTGACGCTGAATAACGCCGGCTGTCCTCTCACCTGGTGTGGTGCGACGCTTGCAAAGCTGCAGGCCGCATTCCTCATCACTAGAGACCAGATTTTAGGCAAATTCCTTTTTTGTTCCTTGCGCTCCTACTGCCCCACTTGGACATATGAGCATGAATTATAGGTCAAGAAGGGCTTTTATAGTATTTTTATAGTGCCTATAAATGCCTATTTTGGCGTTCGTGCCTAAAGGCCTATAAATGCCAGCAGCGCACGCAGGATCTCTGCCAGGGGGGGGGGGGGGTATTGACAGTTTGCCAATACCATCTAAACAGCACTACTTTCGATTTATTCACCGGAAATTGTCAAAAAATGCGCTTTTTGCGAGTGGGCAGACGGTTGCGCGTCTTACATCTTAGTTGCAGTACGCAAATGCGTAAGCAAAGAAAAGGGGTGAAACAAAAGGGGGGGTTAAGGCGGCCTCAGGGGGGGGGGGGTTAAAAACCCCGAAAACCCCCCCCGTCGGTGCGCCACTGATAAATGCCTATTTTCAATATCAGCGCCTATATGAACACTATTTAGCCTCAAGTTTCGCTTTCGAGCGCAGTTAGAGACCGTTATTCATGTTACCGGGCAACATTGACTGTTCGGAACTCAATACTCTGTTTCATACATCAGGTGCAACGCTGTCAAAGCTAGCGCTCTGGTTTGCGCTGTTTACTTCCGCCACCAAAAAGTAGTGCGTTGCTTGCGGTGAGCGAGAAACAATTAATACTTTGCCGGCAACGTTAAACCGTAAACATTTGTCACAAGCTTGACAAAAAACGTTCCTATTGCTGGGAAAACAATCGAAATATGCGAGTTTGTATTTTGTGTTTTTCGTTTTTTGTCGCATCTGCTTTTCGCTCTCTCCGTAGCCCTGGCCACCTGTTTGCGCTTTGCGGATAGTCAGATTTGGGAAAATGGCGCCGAGCTCTGTGGCCTCGATCACCTCTCCTGTGCGCATTTTTTCGAAGGTTCGTACATCGAGGTTGCCAAGGAACTCCAAGCAAGTTATCGCAAATGTGTACGCCCGTACCAGGCAGCGTTTTCCGGAGAAGTCTGTTCGGGAAGTACTGAGCGCTGTGAGCGAGGACACCGGAGTATCTCCCCGTACCGTCGCGAAATTCAAAGCGGAGCGTCTGCGTGGGCCTTTCGTGTTTCCGAAGAAAAGACCTCGGTCACAGGACATGGTGAGAGCTGAGCTGCTGGAACTTTCGCGAAAGGTCAACACACCCACCATTGTGCACCGCATTGACACTCTGGCGGCTACCCATGGCCACGAAGTGCTTCGTGTACCACTGCGAGTTCAATCCAATTGAACTTGTTTGGAGCCAAGTGAAGGGGTACATCGCAAAACGTAACACGTGTTTCACTTTGGGTGAAGTTGAAAAGCTCCTGCCGGAAGCATTGGCATCTGTAAGGCAGAAAAACTGGCAAAACTGCTGTGCTCATGTAGAGAAAGTTGAGGCCGAAGCGTGGGAACGTGACATGATTGTCGACAGTGAAAATGAACCACTTGTCTTCAGCATTGGTGATTCGTGCTACTCCTCCTCCGATGAGTCGAGTGCTCATTTCAGTGATGAAGACTTAAGTGGCATCGAGG
Source organism: Dermacentor silvarum (assembly GCF_013339745.2). Taxonomy (NCBI): domain Eukaryota; kingdom Metazoa; phylum Arthropoda; class Arachnida; order Ixodida; family Ixodidae; genus Dermacentor; species Dermacentor silvarum. The sequence goes on from NC_051163.1 coordinate 130,620,084, forward strand.
AACTTGTTTGACTTGCCAGGAATGTGTAACCTGGCATCTGGGTGTAACTGGATGCGAGAAAGGCAACAAAGGAAGAAACCTGCACCCACCAGACCATCGATCCCATAAATAAAGTTTTCGTTTTCTAAACCATGAAAGTCGGCCTGCTGTTGTAATATTGTAATATCGCAATAAAAAAAAACATTGTAGTGAAGAAATAAATCGTGGACAAGAATTCACAAAAATGTTCCATAAATTCAGTCAGGAAACAAATGATTAAGAAATCTAGAATATGTTCTATGCTTTTCTCTGCCAGAACCAGCATTCTAAGTTACAGAAATGTTTATGAACATTTCGATCAGTAAAAAACGATGCGTTACTCGCACCAAGTGCTTCGGGCTTCTCCACAGCGCAGTGCCAAAGTCGGGCCCACGCTGTTTTGGTGAAAGCTGAATCCGGTGCTCTGCTGGCGGCACGGTATAATGAGTAACATGCCCAGTGTTTTGAGAGATGCCCAGAAATGAGTGAATCTCCTCGGAAACGGCGAAAATGAAAGTTGTAGACGAACACCTGTTGTCAATCCGGCCTGCGTGGAGCAGCTGTGCTAACTAACCGATGAGTTAACGCCATCTTTTCACACAAAGCTCTCGCTTGCATTAACAAAGTAAAGCGATAATGCTGCAGAGTCGCGACAAAATCGCCATTGCTGCTCAAATATCGGTATGAGCTCAGGGGGTTTAGGCCCGCTTACATGAACACGGTATGCGTCAAATGAACAGATACGTGCAGTTCATTTCCGAAAACGTGTGGTGCTTACGTTATTGGGAACAAAACAGGATTTAGAATTCAACTCATAGAAAATGTGATTAAAAAAAACACCCCCACCCCCCCAAAAGAAAAAAAAATCTTTCCGGCATGCGGATTTGAACCCATGCACTCCGAAGTTCGGTGTCGTCTCTCCGGAGCAACGCGTTAGACCACACGGTCACAAAAGAGCGCGGAGCAATACACATCTCCATTTTTTTTCTTTACGGACTACTTGCGTAGCCTTCACAGCGTTGCACCTGATGTATGAAACGGAGTATATATGGCGTTCGACCTAGTCTTTTAGTTCAACCAACTCCCGGAAAACAACTGCCAGCAGCATTGAAATGGGATGCGCCGGCCAGCATACGCCGCCGCGCTGACATTGCGCGAGCGCTTGGCGAAAGCGAAACCGCGGAGAGCTAGCTGTCTAGGGAAAGGAGAGTGAAGAGCAAAAGAAGAAAGTAAAATGTGATCTGCACGCGGCTTTTGTTTTGTTTGTAATTTACTTTTTAAGGTGTTCACCACCGTTGGGCGTTCCTTCTCAGCGTACAAGATCATTCTCAGTGGCAAGAGGAAATATTCTGAATCCAAAAATCTGGAGGTGATGTACTTTGCTATTGTTTCCACAATCTTCACAGTGATTCTTACACTACATTCCGCGTGCTTTCCAAACAGATTTCTTCAAACATGTGCACTTCAATAGGGCGGAATTGTATTTGGCAGTGTTGGGACGTCTTGCCTGTACAATTCAGATAATGTCATTGTATATGAGAAAATTGCCAAGAGTTGTACCTAACAGTTCTCATGTAAGAACACGCTAATTTCTTAATAAATTGTAGTCTCCCTTGCATCTGTTATTTGTCTTTTTTGTTGTGTCTTAATTTAATTGCGTCAGGCAGACTTAAGTATTGCGTTTTTTTTAATCAGTATTCCCAGCTTTCAAGTATTCTTTTTCATGCCTGTTTCACTGTGTGCGACGCTCGAGTACAGTGGCCACTGAACATGAATACGAGCAGTATGCTTATTGAATTAAGCCATTTGATCGTCATTAGTTGAGCAGTTTTATGGGACAATTGCACGGCTATATTCGACTGTTGGCGCCTTTGTGCCATCGTAGACAATAACATTTCTTGTTTTCCTATCATAGATATAGGCCGCGCACGTCTTCGTTTGAAATTATTTCCATTTATGTAAAAATTTATTTTGCCTATATTTACGACGTTGGAGGCCTAAACGTTGTTTTGCCTGCCTATTTTTGGCACCTAAAACGGGCTTTTTTAATGCCCAAAGATCCGGCCTCTACTCATCACTGCAGGCGCCTTCCGCGCAACGCTAAGCTTTGCTGTCGCTTCCGATACTTTACCTTCGGGCGAAACTGCCTATTAACGCGATAACGTTAAGGGCCCCGTGTCGGAGAAAATCTGGCGTCGGTGTTGGCGCCGGCGTCCGTGGCCCAGAAAATCATCCCCAACCACGCAGGCCTTCCGAATATATTTAGGTATATGTATAGCGCACGCCTTCATATATGAATTGCGATATATGCGGCTTCTATTGTCTCACCATTCTATCACTGGTGTTGCTCATACCTTGTCTCACATTCTTGGCAAAACTATTCCTCGGAATTTTGAGAATCACAATCCACAAACAAATGTCATAAAACAAAACACCCACAGCGCATGCCTTTCATGTTAAATCTCCTCAGACTGAAATATTTAAAGTGCGAAACAAACACGGAAACTTGAAAATGATGTAATTTATTTGGCGCGGTTGTGCACTATCTCCGGGATCGGCCCACGGAAGAGGTCGCGTTTCAACCAAAAAGCTCGCCTACGTGCATAGCGTTCGCCGCCAGTGTTTGCCAGTAACGCATAAGCTCCAGTCGTCGGGAAGCGTGAGAAGCAGTCAGGGATCTTTGAATACTGTCGCGTTCCACACTTAAAAGCCAAGCTTAAGCGTCCTCCAATTTTTAGTAATGTGCATATGCAGTGTTGTGCTAAAAAACGTTGAGTCTCATAGCTTTTTCTATTTTTGCTATAAAAGGCATGCTTTAGTTGCATGCTAGCACTTGTACAAACTAAAATAAACTAAATTCTGTGTTCTTACGTGCCGAAACCGAGATACGAATATGAAGCACGCCGTAGCGGTGGACTGGGAATTAATTTTTACCACCTGGAGTTTTTTGACGAGCACCTAAGTCTGAGAAGGATGTCTTTGCATTTCGCACGATCGAAAGGCGACCAGCGCGGCCGGGATCCAACTCCCGACGTCGAGCTGAGCAACGGAGAATCGTATATATAGCAGCTAAGCTACTGCGACGGGTAAGCTTTTGTACAAGGATAGGAGAACCATCTCGTGAATAACTTGTTTTGATCATCACAAGGCTAGTAGTATATATGTGGCAGCAAATAAACGAGAGCCGCAAGAGAACCGTGTTTGTTTGCTACACTAACGTCCCTTGTCTGTTGGCGTTTTGTTCAGAAGGTAAACGAGACTCCTTCTTTTCTGAGAAGCATTGCAATGCGAGTGATAACTCCTTTATTAGGCGCTTTGTCGTTTTGGTCTTGTTTGGGCAGTTCTTATCGTGCTGTTTCCTCTGCGATGTGTGCCAGCTCCCTCGTTGGTTATTTATTTAGTATAACTAATGTTTTGATGAAATGCTTCTCCCAATAACAGAGTCAATACATGAACCAGTTGACGCACTTTTATTAGAACATAAATGAAGCTTAATACGGTACAAATTGTAATGGTCTTCACGATGTCGCCAACTACAAATGTTTACGTATCATCATCATCAGCCTATATTTATGCCCACTGCAGGACGAACGCCTCTCCCTGTGATCTCTAATTGGCCCTGTCTTGCGCTAGCTGATTTCAACTTGCACCTGGAAATTTCCTGACTGCATCAGCCCACCTAGTTTTCGGCCGTCCTCGACTGCGTTTCCCTTCTATTGGTATCCATTCTGTAACTCTAATGGTCCAGCGGTTAACCATCCTGTGCATTACATGGCCTGCCCAGCTCCATTTTCCCCTCTTAATGTCAACTAGAATATCGGCTATCCCCGTTTGCTCTCTGATCCACACCGCTCTCTTCCCGTCTCTTAAAGTTAGGCCTAACACTTTTCGTTGCATCACTCTTTGTGCGATCATTAACTTGTTCTCGAGCTCCTTTGTTACCCTCCAAGTTTCTGCTACATTTATTAACACCGGTAGTATGCAATGACTGTACACTTTTCTTTTGAACGACGGTGGTAAGGATTTGGCAATGCCTGCCGTATGCACTCCAACACAATTTTATTCTTCTGTAAATTTATTTCTCATGATCAGGGTCCCCTGTGAGTAATAGACCTAGATAAACGTACTCCGTTGCAGACTCTAGCCGTATACGTATACGGCTACATATATGTATACATATGTATACGTATATGTATACATATGTATATACATATATGTATACATATATGTATACATATGTATACGTATACGTATACATATTACATACGTATACGTATGTATACCTTTATGTATAGACCGTTTTTTCATGGGCGCCGCCATTGCGTAGGCTTGCTGGCTTGGGCGAATGCCCGTGTTGTATGCTGTGGTATACGCTCGGTGGCAGTTTCTGGTAGATTTTTTCGCACTCGCGCGGTCTATTTAGCATGAAATGGTGTCTTCTAAGTGGGGAATGATCCTGTGCAGCGTAGTGAAGGAATTAAAGTCTGAAGTAATTAAGCGGCTGTAGTAAACTGCTGGTGTTAGGGCGGGCGGAGCACCCAGCGCGAGATGGGAGCGTTTGTTTGAGCTTACAATTAGCCTCGGGTATCAGTTAGGTATTTCTGAAAATTCGTTTCCAGAATGCTACCTTACTGCAGCATTCTCAGCACTGTAATTCTAAGCTCTGGTTTAGCTGCAACGAGTAGTTACGAAACATCTGACTATCCTAACAGCGTGTGTACCGCTTTGCTGGAGAACAACTCGTGCTGTTTACTTTGACAAGCGTTCAAGTTGTTATGTGTAGATACACTGGGCAACTGCCTTGTTTGCTGGGAAAGGTTTCCGCCCACAAATGAAATAGTTTGGTTATTAATAACCGCATACCGTACAGTGTGAATCACACTTTTCGAGTAGTCGAATGACCAGCTGAAGACTGCGCGAGCGTCCGAGGCAGTACTAAATGCTGTGCTATAGATCTGTTTGTTCTATATAGCGTATGGTCCAAGTGGTCCAAGCATGCGGCACGACCATGCGGAGTCTTATTGCGTCGTTATCCCGTGTTCTGTTTTATTTTGCTGCAAAATGAGGAGCGATCCCCTTTGTATATTGTACCTTACATGAAAAAAAAGGTAATTCCGATCTAAGCACGAAGCAATTGTGAGTATCATATTGTTTTGCCAACCGCAGCGCTCGCTGTGTTGAGCAAAGCCTTCGGCCTCTTGCAGGAGGCTAACGTAGACATAGTGATTTTAAGTCTACTAGACTTAAAATGCGTGAGATCGATGCCGGTGGCCGATGCAAATGTTTTACAACAACTCTTCGTCGAGTGAAAACAGATACATCCAACATAGTTCACAATACTGACACGTACACATGTTTATCTTTCACTGGTACATTGGCTGACAAATGTTAAACGTTATCGCTCGGCGCAGGACGCGCCTGCATTGGAAGCTTCTCGGACGTTATCGATGCTTCTATCCGTCGTCTGTGGTCACCGACGCCCATGTAATCTGATTGTATGAGCGACGCGAATTGTCTAGAACTTTCTGGAAGACACGCGGGCATCAGGGATTAATCTGGAACCTTCGATGACTCAGGTATAAAAGCCGACGCGTTTCGCCGCTGATCAGATTTTCGACGATCGCCGACTGTGTTCGCCGCTATCGTTGTGCTTTGAGTGTAGCTTGCTTTTGTGGGCACAGGTTCGCCCAATAAACAACCAGTTTCGTCATACACAGTTTTGTGACTGTTTTCTCTACCATCACTACTACGTGACATCTGGTGGAGGTGCTAGTGCGTTCATGCAGCGAACGCCCCCGCAAAGCCGCGATCCAAGCCCGAAACCGGAGGACAACGCCAACGTCACCAAGGACCAGCGAGCTAGCCGTAGGCAGCAAGGACTTCTGCCGGAGTACGGACTTCTTCCCGAGAAGACCACAGCGATCAAGGCCAAGTCAACGACCCCAATGGCAGCCCCAGCGTCCCCCATCCTGCTGCAACAACCTCGGGAGCCCCCGACCTTCCGTGGATCATCGGCTGAAGACCCTGAAACCTGGCTGGAGACATACGAGCGGATCGCGACGTTCAACAAATGGAGCGACGACGACAAGCTACGCCATGTCTATTTTTCGTTGGATGACGCTGCTCGGACCTGGTTTGAGAACAGAGAGACCACCCTGGTTACGTGGGACCTTTTTCGTGAAAACTTCGTGAGGACCTTCACGAGTGTCGTACGAAAGGAGAGGGCAGAGGTTCTCTTAGAAACCAGGGTGCAATTGCCGAACGAGAACATCGCGATCTTCACGGAGGAGATGTCTCGTCTCTTCCGCCACGCCGACCCCGACATGTCTGAAGAAAAGAAAGTTCGGTTCTTGATGCGGGGTGTCAAAGAGCAACTATTCACCGGATTGATGCGCAACCCGCCCAAGACTGTCGCCGAATTTCTTTCCGAGGCCACAACGATCGAGAAGACGCTTGAAATGCGCGCCAGGCAATACAACCGCCGTGCCCTGACCAACTACGCCGATGCTCAAGCTCTAGGCGCCGACGACCTGCGCGAGACCATCAGAGCAGTCGTTCGCGAGGAGCTGCAGAAGCTCTTACCCAGGTCGCAGCCTCAAGTGGCATCTATCGCCGCCGTCGTCAAAGAAGAAGTTCAGCGCTCACTTGGAGTTCCTGATGTGCAGCCGCAATCGCCGCAACCCCAGCCGGAAGCGCTGACTTACGCCGCCGTTGCCCGTCGTCAAGGCCCTCCTTCACGCTCGCACCAGGGCCAAGTAACGCCGCAGTTCCGTCGCCCACCACCGCCGCCGCAGCCAGCACGCCCGCCCGTCACCCAGCGCAGCTACCCGAGAAAGACGGACATTTGGCGCGCCCCCGACCACCGCCCGCTCTGCTATCACTGCGGGGAAGCTGGTCATGTCTACCGCCGATGCCCATACCGCGAGATGGGCCTACGAGGGTTCGCCGTCAACGCGCCGCGTCCACAGCTTGGCGAGCGGCCACGTGACATCGCCGACTACCTCGCCGGAGCCCAGTGGCAACCACGACGACCCTCACGCTCGCCGTCACCAGGACGTTACCTGTCGCCGCAGCGCCGACCATACACTGGCCCAGCCCGGGGCCGGTCCGTGAGCCCCTATCCGGGAAACTAAAGGCAGCAACCGATGGAGGTGCGGTTGCTGTACGACGCAATGCCGAAGATCCTCCGACGCCGCCGACGACGACGATTCGCGATTCATCACGACGAGATATCAGCACGCCGCCTAGCAACAGCCTTGACAACACTTCGCCGCCGAAAGAAGACCTTCCGACGCGACGTAGCAGCAGCAGAGCAAGCCGACGCAGCCGTGATCCGACGCCACGAATTAACCGCAACGCCAGACGCCGGTCTACCGATCTAGACGTGCTCATCGATGGCCATAACGTCACCGCTCTCGTCGACACTGGAGCCGACTATTCCGTCTTCAGTGGCCCGTTCGCCGCCAAGTTGAAGAAGGTGAAAACAGCCTGGCAAGGACCCGATATCCGGACAGCGGGAGGCCACCTAATAACGCCGACTGGAATCTGCACAGCGCGAGTCACGGTAAACAACCGCACTTACCCGGCGAGCTTCGTAATCCTGCAGCACTGCTCCAGGGATGTCATCCTAGGCATGGACTTTCTAAATCAACACGGTGCAGTCATCGACTTAAGGTCGAAGTCGATAACGCTTTCAACGCACAACGCGATACCACCGCATACAAGCATAAGTTACCATGCCTTGAATGTGCTTGAAGAACAAGTCACCGTTCCGCCTCGCTCCAGCGTAATGATTTCCGTCGGCACCGAAGTGCCTGCAGACATGGAGGGCGTCATTGAGGGCGATCATCACTTACTGCTCGACCGTGAAATTTGCGTCGCTAGAGGCATAGCTGAGCTACGTGCAGGGAAAGCAACGGTGATGCTCACGAACTTCAGCCCCGAATACAAGCACATTAACAAAGGCACCACGGTCGCCTACATCGACGAAATAGTACAAGCCAGCAGTGCTTTCGCCTTCACGGATTCCAGTGCACCCGCAACGACGACTATAATACCTGAACCAACTTTCGACGTCAATCAGAACCTTCCCAGGCATAAGAAAGAACGACTAAAAGCTCTGCTCCTGCAATACAAGGATTGCTTCTCGTCGTCGTCAAAAGTTCGACAAACCCCTGTCGCCAAGCACCGCATCATAACCGACGAAAATGCCCGCCCATTGCGTCAGAGCCCGTACCGAGTTTCGGCGCGCGAACGCGAGGCCATAAGGCGACAAGTTGACGAAATGCTACGCGACGACATCATCCAGCCGTCCAAGAGTCCGTGGGCGTCCCCCGTGGTGTTAGTGAAGAAGAAGGATGGAACCCTACGTTTCTGCGTCGATTATCGTCGCCTCAACAAGGTCACGAAGAAGGACGTATACCCCCTCCCACGGATTGACGACGCCTTGGATCGACTGTACAATGCAAAGTATTTTTCGTCGATGGACCTCAAAACCGGCTACTGGCAAATCGAAGTCGACGAGAGGGATCGGGAGAAGACGGCCTTTATAACACCAGACGGACTGTTTGAGTTCAAGGTCATGCCGTTTGGTCTTTGCTCGGCACCTGCGACTTTCCAACGCGTCATGGATACAGTACTGGCAGGCTTGAAGTGGCAGACTTGCCTCGTCTATTTGGACGACGTCGTTGTGTTTGCCTCAAGCTTCGAAGAACACCTGCGGCGCCTTGAAACAGTTCTTCAAGCAATCAAAACCTCCGGACTCACGTTAAAGCCAGAAAAGTGCCGCTTCGCGTATGAGGAGCTCTTGTTTTTAGGCCACGTCATCAACAAGTCTGGAGTGCGCCCCGACCCTCAGAAAACTGCGGCCATCTCCAACTTTCCTCTGCCCGCTGACAAGAAGGCAGTGCGTAGATTTCTTGGACTGTGCGCCTATTACAGGCGCTTCGTCAAGGATTTTTCACGGATCGCAGAGCCACTGACGTATCTCACGAAGGCCGACGTCGAGTTCAAGTGGGAGACGCCGCAACTCGAAGCATTTGAAGAACTGAAGCGACGCCTGCAATCGCCGCCAGTACTTGCGCATTTCGACGAAAACGCCGATACCGAAGTCCACACCGACGCAAGCAGCGTAGGACTCGGCGCCGTGCTTGTGCAGAGGACTGATGGACTAGAAAGGGTTGTAAGTTACGCTAGCCGGTCGCTATCGAAGGCGGAAGCAAATTATTCCACAACAGAAAAGGAGTGCCTCGCCATCATCTGGGCTACATCAAAGTTTCGTCCCTACCTCTATGGCAGGCCCTTTAAAGTTGTGAGCGACCACCACGCCTTGTGTTGGCTAGCTAACTTGAAGGATCCTTCAGGTCGCCTCGCACGATGGAGTCTGAGACTTCAAGAATTCGACATCACCGTCGTTTACAAGTCCGGGCGAAAGCACTCTGACGCCGACTGCTTGTCTCGCGCCCCCGTCGAACCGCCGCCACAGGACGACCAGGATGACGACACTTTCTTGGGACCAATCAGTGCCGACGAATTCGCCGAACAACAGCGATCCGACCCGGAACTAAGGAGCCTTGTAGACTACCTGGAAGGCAAGACCGTCATTGTGCCGAAGGTGTTCAGGCGAGGATTGGCGTCGTTTTTCTTGCAAAACGACATTCTCCTAAAGAAGAACTTCTCGCCTCTCCGAGCCAACTACCTCCTCGTGGTACCCTCAGCATTGCGTCCAGAGGTTCTGCAAGCTCTCCATGACGACCCAACGGCTGGACATCTCGGTTTTTCACGCACTCTCGCGAGGATACAAGAAAAATACTACTGGCCTCGCCTCTCTGCCGACGTCGCCCATTACGTAAGGACATGCCGAGACTGTCAGCGACGCAAAACACCGCCGACAAGGCCAGCCGGACTTCTACAGCCAATCGAGCCACCTCGCCGACCGTTCCAGCAGATCGGGATGGACTTACTGGGGCCTTTTCCGACGTCGACGTCCGGAAATAAATGGATCGTCGTCGCTACGGACTACCTCACCCGCTACGCCGAAACAAAAGCCTTGCCCAAAGGCAGTGCCGCCGAGGTAGCCCGATTCTTCGTTGAGAACATCCTCCTGCGTCACGGTGCCCCAGAAGTCCTCATCACCGACAGAGGCACGGCCTTTACGGCAGAACTAACTCAAGCCATCCTGCGGTACAGCCAGACAAGCCATCGCCGCACCACCGCCTACCACCCGCAGACGAATGGCCTCACCGAGCGCCTAAATAAGACCATCGCCGACATGCTGGCAATGTACGTCGACGTCGAACACAAGACGTGGGATGCCATCCTTCCGTACGTGACCTTCGCATACAACACGGCCGTGCAAGAAACGACGCACATGGCGCCGTTCAACCTGGTCTACGGAAGGAACCCGGCAACGACGCTTGACGCCATGCTACCAGACGTCGCTGACGAAGAAAATCTCGACGTTGCCACTTATTTGCAGCGTGCCGAAGAAGGTCGACAGCTCGCCCGACTGCGCATCAAGAACCAGCAGAGGACCGACAGCCGACACTACAACCTTCGACGACGCTACGTCGAGTACCAGCCCGGTGACCGTGTTTGGGTCTGGACTCCGATACGCCGACGAGGACTTAGCGAGAAGCTGTTACGTCGCTATTTCGGACCATATAAGATCACCCGACGTATTGGCGCACTGGACTATGAGGTCGTGCCAGACGGCATTTCGCAATCACAGCGGCGCCGGGCACGACCTGAAGTCATCCACGTGGTGCGTCTTAAGCCTTTCTACGCCCGCTGACAAACTTAGGTACTTTGTTATTTTGTTATTGTTTTTTTATTTTGTTTATTACGCATGGTTTTGTTTTCGCTTTTGTGTTTGTTTGTAGCATCGGGACGATGCTTTTTAAGGGGAGGGTATTGACACGTACACATGTTTATCTTTCACTGGTACATTGGCTGACAAATGTTAAACGTTATCGCTCGGCGCAGGACGCGCCTGCATTGGAAGCTTCTCGGACGTTATCGATGCTTCTATCCGTCGTCTGTGGTCACCGACGCCCATGTAATCTGATTGTATGAGCGACGCGAATTGTCTAGAACTTTCTGGAAGACACGCGGGCATCAGGGATTAATCTGGAACCTTCGATGACTCAGGTATAAAAGCCGACGCGTTTCGCCGCTGATCAGATTTTCGACGATCGCCGACTGTGTTCGCCGCTATCGTTGTGCTTTGAGTGTAGCTTGCTTTTGTGGGCACAGGTTCGCCCAATAAACAACCAGTTTCGTCATACACAGTTTTGTGACTGTTTTCTCTACCATCACTACTACGTGACAATACATACACACACCGCGGCTGATGATGCGCGTCGCATTTTTGCACATCCAAGAGAAATTTCCAGATACTGTAGCTACTGCTCCACCTAAAGGCTACACAGTGGTTGTTCGATGACCTCGTAAGAACTGACATCCCGTAAACTGCACTCAGAACTAGCTAAAACACATCCGAATCGTTCCGCAGCGCGCGACCGGCAACACATTCAAGCCGCGCCGCACCGGCTCGCCCAAGCCAGAGAGGAGGAAAGGCTCGTCGTGCGCCCTTTCCTCCTTGCCCTATGAAAAGGTCTATATGTATGTATACGTGTACGTAATGTTTACGTATAGTAACACCAATTGCGTATAATCAACATTTGTAAATCTCCCTTTCCGAATATTTTTCGAGGTATAAATTTTTTTCTTGCCGCTTCTTATTCATTAGATAAAAAATACCACGTGCATCCGTAGTGTGGCATCTCTGCAATAAGACTAATATCAGGATCATTGAAATGAAGATGTAAAAAGTCTTGGGTTAATGTATAAATAACTTTCAAAATCCTGTTCTATCACCGAAATGACGAGATTTATTGACATGCAGCCCTTCCATCTAAGGATTGAGAAACAGAAGCTTCAGTTCTTCACGCATCACACAAACGAACTTTGCGGTGATGAGCGACGCTCATCACCGCAGGCGGGACGCCATACTTTACACGAACAGACAGGTTTGCTTTTTGATACATACTGCCACAGAAGGGTTCATTTGGAGCGGGAATCTAGGCGGGCGGCGGTGACAATTTTACATTTTTCTCTTTTGCATGTTTCATCACTGTTCACATTTGCATCAATGTGTTCGTCTTTCTGTTCAGAGCGTGTGACCGTGATACTCAACGAATAAGATTGAATAACATCGATTTTCGAAGAAAGCTTAAATAATGCAGCTTCCTCCCGATTTCAGGTAAGTGACATCGATAACCTGCGGAACTCCATAAAATAACAACGCACCTTTACTTTATACAAACATTTCTGGGCTGATTTTCATTTAGTATCGCAGCTGTGTTTTGTCCTCCTGTTACTCATAGTAGAAGCGCGCCTCTGGCTACTTACAAGCAAGTTGCCGTTGGTGCTTAAATGCCAGCATGCGCTGTCTTCTGGCAGTGCAAAGACCCTATAGGGAGAGGCCCGCCAACTGTCGCAAGGACATGTTTCTCACATGCGCCCTTTTATTAAGTTGACGATGACGGACATTTTGTTATGTCGAGGCTTAGCGGTGTATTTTCATGGCCCTGCGGGAACACGCCGTTTTGAGTCGGATTGAGCTATCGCGCGGCACTGACGTTCGGTAATTAGGGCGTTTTTTTCGGGGGGGGGGAGGGGTATTGGGGGGGGGGGGGCGCAGGCTCTGACAAGAGGTTCATTCTCTGAATGTACTACAGAGTCCACATGAGGCAATACTGCAGCGTACGAAAACGACATGATGTGCATTACAAGCAAGTTGTTCTTGAAATGATCGATATATTCGCTGTGAAAGGCCGCTGCTGTCGTAGTAAATGAGTCGATCTCAGGAAAAATCACACACTCGTCCGCATTTTTTTCAAAGCTGTTCATTGCCCTATACACCAGTACTTTCGTGTTGTTTCTAGAGAATTGATTGCTTATTGGATGTCATTGGCGCAAGGGCCTGGTGGGGGTATAAAGAGCGCCGATGACAAGGCAATGGATTGTCAATGGTGCCTGAACTATGAATTTCAAAGCGTACATAAAACGCGGCTGTTCAGAGGCCTAAAACATTCGGTGTAATGTGCGTAAAATATATAAGCCATAAAACTATGATAATGATATGTCATGTGAGAGATGTGGTATGGACATAAAATATATGCAACAAATGGATGATATACTAAAAGGTACGGGTGTCACTAGCACTAATGCCTCAGAGGTAATTACGGCAGCACTAATGCCCTTGAACGCAAGGGACCGGAAGGACGTGCTCTACAGAAACGTATTACTGCAGCAGAAGCCTCCATTGAGAATATCTACTACGAATCTCTTGGATTTGCAACTTGCAAAGTGTCAATAGCCTGTAAAATGTTCAAAACAGCTTTATTGTCAAAAGACGGTTCTTTGTCAAGAAGCAATGCCGGATGCAGTGGCAGTTGCTGACGGTAGGCTAACGGAAACTTTCTTGTTGTTTCAGTGTCTGCTTGCCGACACTCTAACAAGACCTGCAGGCAACGTACTCGTGCCCAGATTTTTATACAAATGCATCAAAATCCCGACACTCTAACAGGACGAGGATGGTCAGCGTCTCATTTGCCACAAACAGGAGGCACACCACCGGTCAACAGGTGATTTATGTGGCCTATGCTAAGTCGGCAGAGAATGATCTCACTTTGTTGTATTTTCATTATTGGAGGCCAATTTTCCAAATGCGGCTTCATTTAATGCGGCTTAGTTGAAGTATCAATGTCCCAAATTTGTTGCGAATAGCTTAGTTCTTTGCGCAAAAATGACTTCAGGCCCATGGCAAGAATAGCTATGGAAGTGTTGCTAGCTTTTGTTGCTATGGGTGCGGAAATTGCATCCGCAAGCACGTTGCCTACATGTTGGTTAGATGCATGAGTAGTACTTCGCAGCGAATAAAGATTATTGAGGAGAGGTTTTTGGGTTTTCGCAACGGTATTAAAGCTTTCAGGACGCTTAAGGGTTGAGAATTGTCATTTGCAGCTTTAATTTCCTGCCGGGCTAACAGCCGACAATACTGCATAGGCCACTGCCATGAAGATGCTTATTTCAGGGTGGAGAGCGTCGGATTCTGAAAAGGATGGACCGACAGCTACATAAGACACACCGGCATGGGATTTTGATGCATCTGTATAAACATCTGGGCATGAGTACGTTGCATGTAGCTCTAGGAAACACATTAGAATGTGCGTTTCTGGAGCATGTTTAGTGCCCTCTGCAAACGATGTGTCACACTCTATGAGCTGCCACTTCCACGGCCATAAGATGATGTTCAAGCAGTGGAACACCCATTTCCTCACTAAGGTTTCCCACACGCAAAGAGAACGGCTCTCTTGCTGCAGGGCGGTAAGTGAAAAAGTGTGACAGCGGTCATATCGTTTATGGTTGAATAAGAAGGGTGGTGAATGTTCTTGTGTGCTCTAAGAAAATATGTAAAACTGGTATATCACAAGTCTAGATGAAGAGACCACCTGATTCGACTCTAGCTAGCGGCTATGGATCGTATTTGTCCTGAAAGCACCGGTCTCGAGACGGATACCCAGATAGTGAACAGTGTCCAGACATTGCACAATGATAAACTATAGCTCCGTAGTCCAGGCGCGAGTGACCAAGACTTTTGTACAAGTTCAGGAGATAGTTCCAGTCACTACCTCAAGTTGTGCGCGAGAGAAGTTTTAAAAGGTTCATTGTCTTCAGGTATTTCGTCCTTGGACACTTAAGCTAAGGAACAAACGTGAGCTTAGAGTCTAAAATGATTCCTAAAAGCTTATCGCTCGCTGCTCACAGAGAGCTCATCTCCATTAATTGCAATACTTGTGACTGGTGTTACGCTTCTCTTGTTTGAAAAGAGTACGCAGGTACTTTTATCGGTGTTTACTTAAAAGCCACTTTCATTGGCCCGTTCAGGCAATTTGTTTAATGTATAAATAAATTATGGGGTATTACGTGCCAAAACCACCATCTAATCATGAGGCACGCCGTAGTGGGGGACTCCGAATAAATTTGGACCACCTGGGGTTCTGGAACGTGCACCTAAATCTAAGTACAGGAATGTTTTCTGCATTTCGCCCCACCGAAATGCGGCCGCCGTGGCCGCGATTTAATTCCCTGACCTCGTGCTTAGCAGTCAAACACCATAAGCTCAAAGCAACCGCGGCGGGCCGATTTGTTTAATCGTAACTGCACCTGTCATTCGCAGGTCGCAGTAGTGCGTGCTTTAAAACCTATCTGTACATCGTCAACGTGCACGGAATGATGAGTGTAGGTTTGTATGATGTGAATTCATTTTCACAACAAAGAGTGTACAACTCCGCCTTGAGGTATACCAGTGTCTTGAGTGAATCGTTTAGATGCACCATTGCTGACGCGGAATATGCAGCCAGACAAGCAGCTTTCAGTGGTGTTCAACATGCTACCGCGGGCACCTAGTGCCGACAGATCTCGTAAAATTCCGAAGTGCCATGTGGTATCGTAGGCTTTCTAAATGTCCACAAATACAGATAAGAAGTACTAGTTTACGAATGAAATCGTCCATATTATTTGCCGCAATGCGGAGTAGTGGTCAGTTGTAATCTGCCTTCTCTGAAACTACATTGGCATGGATCGAGCAGTTCATTGCTCTCCATAATGTGAAACAGGCATCGATTTTCCCACCTTCTTGAAAAACTTGCAAAGGCAGTTCGTCAATGCTGTAGGCCTATAACTGGTAAATAAAGACAGGTCCTTGGCCTCTTTGTGAATTTCCAAGAAGACGGCATATACCCAGAAAACTATATGGCGTTGAAAAGAGCCAGGATATGTTTCTGGGTTTCCGTGTGTGTTAATTATATCATATTTGATTTGATGAGATCCTGGAGAACAATTATTGCAGTAGTTCAAGGATGCCTGAAGCTCTGATAACTTAAATAGGAGATTGTACGCTTAATTTGGTGTGCAGTTCCGTTCCAAAGGTTGTCGTTCTGCTCGTTGTTTGTACCTAAGGAATGATTCAGAATGGTACTAAGACTTAAAAAAATTAATTATGGGGTTTTACGTGCCAAAACCACGATCTGATTATGAGGCACGCCGTAGTGGGGGACTACGGAAATTTGGACCACCTGGGGTTCTGTAACGTGCCCCTAAATCTAAGTACACGGGTGCTTT
Source organism: Dermacentor silvarum (assembly GCF_013339745.2). Lineage (NCBI taxonomy): Eukaryota > Metazoa > Arthropoda > Arachnida > Ixodida > Ixodidae > Dermacentor > Dermacentor silvarum. The sequence continues at coordinate 130,636,290 of NC_051163.1, forward strand.
TGCATTTCGCCCCAGTCTAAATGCGGCCGCCGTGGCCGGGATTCGATCCCGCGACTTCGTGCTCAGCAGCCAAACACATAGCGACTGACCAACCACAGCAGGTACAGTGGGTGGTACGAAGACTAGAGATGTGTTTAAATTGTGCACTCAGAAAATATGCCTGGTCTTTGTGGCTATTTTACTATGCAGTTACCAAAGGTAGCGTGTGTAACTGGCGGTCTTTAATTATATTTACTCTATTCCACACTCTGCGCTCAACTGTTTAAGAGTTTATACCGGAGATACACTTACGCTATGTTTCTCTCCGAGCCTGTCGTTGCGTCCTTCTTCCTTGCTATGCTACATGCTTGAAATTAATTAGGTGGTCCGCAGTCGGAGAATCGCGAAGGAGTTCCCTCGTTTTGTCTAGCAGCTTGTGCGTTTTCCTACACTCATAATTCCACCACGGAACTTGTCGTTTGGTAGCTACTTTGTTCGTGGGATGCATTTGGATGCAGCTTCAATAAGGCAAGCTGTAAAGCATGCAACAGCATCATATCTTAGCATAGGGCGCAGATGTTATCCTGCGAGAAATACACGAGTTCTCGTTAGAACTTGCAGTAGGCTTATGCGACCTTTCACCGAGGAATGTGTGGCGAGCTTTTATCGTGTATTGTTGGACTCAGCACTATAGGAAAGCGGTCGAAGTCGTAGGGATTTTTAACAACATTCCTTTGTATGTACGGAATGAGTGTCGGAGACGCTATGCTCAAATCAATACAGGAGTCTATGTTGTGAGCAGTACTGTAAAATGTTGGTTCTTTTTTATTAAGCAAGCATGCCTCAGTGGAAAAAGTTTTCCATTAACCGAACTTTTTCATCGCTGCGAGTGTCCCCCCACAGAGTGATGTGTTAGTCAAAACACCAAGAACCAAGTCGGGTTCAGATAGTTCTCGTGGACGATGTTTCGTGGAGAGAGTTTCTTGGAGTCTATGCGCGCGGGTGCCCCGACGAAGAAGACGAACTGCTCCTTGCTCTCGAGCTGTCGGCTGAACTGGCCAGCGCTGCAGTTGTATTTTGCAAAAATACTTTGTCAATAGTATCCAGTGCTTAATCCTTAATGCGCGTAACATTTATTAAGGCCTGGAATTCTTCTCTATACAAGTGATAATTACAGGTATGTAGAAAGAGAGCATGTTGTAACAAGTGTTTTTAGCAGTGCAGCTCGAACTGCAACAGCATCAAAGCTCGTTTGTAGTTCTAAGCGCGAGCAGGCAGTATTTTTATCAATTATAATTGTTACCCCACCAGAAGACGCGATAGCATCAACGCTGTCTTTACGGAATGTAACGTATTGTTGGGAAAAAATGTGTATGTTTAGATTTTAAGTAGATTTCTGTACACACAGCGCCTTTGGACTGAATTCACGAATAACGTCTTGAAGATCGTCGCGGTCGCGAAGAAGACATCTGATGTTTCATTGCTATATTAGTGTGTCCTAACTTGCGCTGTGTGTATCAAACAGGAAATTGAAGTTGGTTCAGCTTGCAGAGCCCTTTTGAGGCCCAGTAATTATGAGTTTGTCTTTTTGGGAGCGGCCGATGGAATCGCGCCGCTCCTTAGGCTCCGGCTTCACCTGATAGCTGCGTGCTGTGTCCAGTGCCTCTCGACACACGCTCTTGCGAGTGGTTTGTTTCCGTGAAAGCCTCGCCTAGAAGGCAAGACCTTGGAGCCCAGCATCCCGGAGGTCAGTGAGCTCGTCTTAGCCTCTGAGCTGCGCTGACAGCTGCCGGCGCTAGCAGAGGTGTCTGACGTGACTGGATTCATAGAAGGCGGGACAGCCTTGGCCGTTCCCACCGTGGGGGCGGGTGACGTTACCGCAGGCCCACTGAAATTTGATCGAACGACCGCGGGAAGTCTTTGTGACACTGCCCTCCGCTGTGCCACATCGGCGTACGAGAAACGCTTGCGCGTGTCTTTCAATGAGACGTTCTCGTTCACGTTCAGTGTAATGTATTTCCTTCTACGCAGGCCAGGAGCGAGAGTACGCCGGGTGCCCACAGTCACAGCGCCGTGCACTATCGCAGTTGTCTGAAGGGTGTTCGTCAGCACAGTTGGCACAGGTGACACCGAACCATGTGAAAGAACGGCGTGGGTTTGGCATATATGGTCGAATGTGAATTTTCAATCAGCCATTCTACCACAAACGAGAGCAGAGGACGCTCTGCGCGTGTCTCGCGCCTTGGGCGCGAAGAAAATAACGATGAAGGTCGGCGCTGAGTTCGTGCCCGCAAAGGCTGCCAGGAGGAATAAAGGAGAAAGGGCAGTCCCTTTCTGGGTTACACGGTGTTCGCATGTGTGTTATGCTGCCGCCCCGGAACCCATAGACAACCGACGGCCACAACAGCACGTCACACTGTCTCAATGTGCTATGGTAGTGTGTTTGTGAAGAAGGTGAGAATTAGGTGCTTAGTCGGTGTCTCTATGCCATCTCTTTCGATCTTAGTTCTCTGCACATTTGTTACGTTTGGTCAGCCCTCGAAGAGCTATGTTTCTGTCAAGTCAAGAGGGTTCAGATCGGGTATTACCCTCGCGTACGATTCATAGAACTATGTGGGCTCACGAAGTTTGGGATGTCACCAAACGCAAAAAAAATTACTCCATCTCCCGCTAAAGGGAACCATGTGTGGATGCGGAGCAGCGGGGAGATGGTTAGCTTGAGCGGGAGATGGTTTCCCGTCCCATGGCAAGGTATATGTACTCGCCACAGAGTCTACGAGAGTTCTGCCGCCGTCGTGGCGGCTCTAAGTTTTATCTCCCCGGTGACGTCACGGCCAAGCTGTGGCTGGTAGAAACCTGCCGAGCCGACGCCAGAGGCGCCTGCTGCATTCACGGACACCGCGAGCGTTCGGCGCGAATCGCGGGGACATGGAGAAACGCGGGCGGCGTCGGCAGCAGCTCTGCGCGTTGCCTCGTTGGTGCTGCTACAATTTCTTTCTCGCCATTCGTTGCGCAATCCGGAGAGGAGCGTGGGAAGAGGAGGAATGCCGAGAGGAGAGGAGATGAGACAAGGAGAGGAGAGGAGGGGAGGAGGATGCGCATGCGCAGTAGGGGTGTGGACGCCGCACGGCGGATGGATGGACTGAGGGAGTGACATAGCCCCGACCATAAGATGCTTCGCATCTAAAATTTGGTGTAACTTCTGTCGTGCTGGTGCTTGTCGCGGACCTGAAGGAGCAGTTCGTCGCTCGCCATCTTTGTTACTTTATAACAGGGGCCTATTGTACTGATGAAACATTTTGCAGCCATGAATGGTGACATTGCTGTGGCAGTGTTTCCGGGATCCCACGTTACCATGTGTACCACATGGTAACGTGGGTAGTTTTCTTTAGCTGGCCAAAAAAGTTAATGGATTCATCGGTGCGCCCTCTTTTTGAAAGGAGGCTATCAGATAGTCGGGGAAACAACATGGAAACCATAAGTACTTCTCGTGTCTGATCCGACCTGATCCAACCTGTACTTGAGTATGGCTCTGTTGTTTGGTGCCCTTTATGCCAGTGTGATGTTAGTAAAATTGAATCCATGCAGGAAAATATCACGCAGAAACTCCTCTGGGAAATGTCTTAAGTATGGCCAAGTATTACGCCACGTGCTCATCTCCACGCAGCTCGGTGTCATTATCAATGTTAAGAAACTTGATCCGACCAGTATTTAACCCTTATCGTTATAAACCGTCGTTATAAACCTTATCGCAATCGATCCGATTCTAATCAAGCCTTATCTACCCTTATCAAACTTGTCAGACGTGATCCGACCCGAATCAATTTCTTATTAACCTTATCAGAATTTCTCCAACCCTTATAAGCCCTTATCGATCTTTAGCACATTATTAATCCGCGTCGAACCATCATCAATCGTGATGAGACCCCTGTAGCCCCTCATCACCTCTTACCATACTTATCAACTCATTGACTGCTTATCTGTCTCTATTGCGCCACGTGAAGCGCATAAGCCCCCCGAGACTGCTGCCATTTCGGCCGGTAAGGGAACGCCACACCAAAACGCATCGGGAATGGGGCGTGCTTGGCATTTAATTATAGCAAAATAGGAATTTTCCTGGTGTCTACAATGGTCCAAGTCGGCTCTACATATGGTCATAGAGATGGCTTTTATTAGATCATCACCAAATATTTCAACAAATACTTCATAGCAACTGTTCTCCTTTAACATTTGTTTCGTACCGCTGGTACAACACAGGATGCGTGCAGCACAGGATACAACTAGGATGTGAACATCGTTTTATATTAATTGTGATAGGGGCTGTTCATTATTCGAAGACTATTCGAGAACTATTCGATTTCATTCGCTTCTGGCACTATTCGAGTCGTGGCTGATTCGGCCTCAAAATCAATATTCGCACACACCTAAAAAAAGTAATGCGCTTAGATCTCCCTACGTGGGTGAATGCGAATGCATTGCGACGTGTTCCCGATAACGACTAGTTTTACGAAACGTAATGGCGTTGTCTTCACGTTGCCCTGTATCCTTTCTCGCATCACGTGCCTCGGCCTCGTTCGCGCACTTGCGTGGACATCCAAAGGAGCCGGGCGTACCTACTGACTGAGAAGTCGAAGGTTCGTCCATCGGAGCGCACGACAGAACTCACCGAAATCACCGCACCGACTGGCAGTGCCGTCAGTGCCTTCGCAGAGGGAGGGGCAATATGGGAACGCTGGCAGGATGAGCGGCATCGGTGCCAGCTGTGGAAGAAGACGCCGACGAACATGCGAACAGTGGCGCTAGCGCGTATCTGTGACCACGTGATTTTTGTACCACTCAACTAGACGTCGCGTTTTTTTCAAGGCCATCGCTCAACGAGCCACTTTACGCTTTCGCCTTAAAGCATTTTGAAATCAGATTGCATGCAGGACGCGAATAGTGTTGTACATTCTAGAACTTGCGCGAGCACCAGCAATCACGCGGGAATGTCCGACGACTGATTTGCCGACGCGTCTGATCCGCAGATCCTATTCAGACGATCGCCGACTGGGCTCGCCGCTATCGCTGTGATTTATGCGTCACTTGCTTTGTCTGGGCACAGGTTCGCCCAATAAGGAGGTAGTTGTGTGGCTCGCACTTTTTGTCAGAGCCCATCGTCAATACAACGTGATAATATGGGTTTGGAGTGTTTGGTGGTTTTGTACCGTCACAAGGGTCACACCTGAGGAATAACTGTGATGGCTGTGCGTAGCCTGTTCAGGGGCACCGATGCGATGTCGACGTTGTCGATGAGGATCCGCCCGCCGGTGCTCTTCAGCACGCGCAATAGGGCCAGCACCAGGGAAGACTTTCCTGCTCCCGTGCGGCCCACGATGCCAACCTGAAAGCGAAAAAAGAAGTTCAGCGGGGTTCCTTTCAGCGGTTGGACAGACAGTTTAACTATAGTCGTACAGGCTTTCAACCTGGTTAGTGTGGCGCTTCGCAGGCATAGATACTGCGCCTGTTTATTAAATCGAAATCATGGCTCATGGGTCAAACACTCCGACGACCATCCGGCGTTATGGCCCTAAAATTCAAGTGACATCTCAGGTGACGTCTCAGACACACCAAATAAACTGTTATCTTGAGTAGGAGCTGGTAGAAGCAAGTTCGAAACGACTATGGAAGCTACGAACATAGCCACATTCGGTGACGCATGCGCCAGTAAGCCATCAATTTTCTTTATCAATAAAAGAGCTCGATTACCTCTGTTTCCGTTGAGCGGACACCCTCCTAAATAATCAGAGTGGCCACAAAAGTGCCTGCGTGTGGTTGTCCCGGCTTTGTTCATATTTGCCGAGCAATATACACGCGTCTTATGACGTTTTGAGGGGTATAAGTACGCCTGCGAGCACTGGAAATAAATCTGTTGTTAAAAGTTAGCGCTGTGTGTTTGTCTAATGTGCCTTTCCGTGTCCCTCTCATTCTGCCTGCGCTCCAAGGAAGTACACGAACGCAAACGCAAAAGAAAGAGGAATCCATGACCGTTATAACTTGCCATTATAACCACGCAGGCAGTGGCGCTGTCTAGGCGAACGAAAAAGAGTAACCAGTAAAAAAATAAATATATAAGCTAATACGAAATAACAACGCATTCGAATGAGAATGTCGAAGTAATTTAATGAATGGCGCGTGAGCACGCAGGGTTTCGCCTTCATTCTCTTTAGCGTATGCTAAAGTGACTGTCAACTTTTCGACTTCCCGCCTACTCACCCACAGGCAAGAGACATGCGTCATAATGGGAGTATATGCGAACAACCTTGTCTCTGCAGAGCTTACATTGATGATGAGGTGTTATGCAGTACGAAAGGAGTGCGCTTGCCTTCAAAACAGTTTGGTTTACTCGAACCTCTCTTGAAAGTATTCATGAAAATTGGAGCGTAGTATAACGTAATTAGGTTGTTTAATGCAGATATTTGTTTACATTACATCTTACATTTTTTATATATCACAAGGCGTTCATTTTCCTGTAAAAGGCATGAGGGCATCCGAAAGTGCGCTGTTTTCATCCTCTCATTTTGACTGCCGCGCTTCAACCCTTATTATACTGTGTCGATCGTTAATGAAAAAGTGGACTTCGTGAAGAGGAGCTGAGCAATCCAAAACATTAATCAGCTGCACCAATGTCGCTACTTGTGACAACAGCAAGAAATCATCCACTATAACACGTAGATAACAACACAGCAAAGGTCATGTCGCTCCTGGATAGATACTGTGGTACGGTTACTAATTGCGACTCTGAACAAAGCAGCTGTGTACACGGGGAACATTGTACACCCTTGAATCGGCGATAGGAGATCCTGAAGCAAACCGCGATGCAGATGGCATTAGGAATCGCCTTGCGTGCCAGCGCATACTGTTGCCGATCCCACGGCCCCTCGCCGCTGGAAGGCGGCTGGCATGCCGTGTGGTCGATGATCGTGCGATATTATTAATGGTCATTCAAAAATGCATTAAAATGAGCAACGACCCTAATCTGCTAGTGGCACTCGCACCTCAGCGCTGGTGTACCCTGGTGTAGGGCGCGAAACCGAACTCCGAGGAGCGAGCGAACGGAGCTGGCGGGAAACCGCCACGCACAGGAGTGCGAGGAGGGCGCGACGCGTAGCCCCCTAGCGGGCGGCGTACGAAGCGCACCTTACGCGCCCCTCCGCCGCTGACGTGGGAGCGCCGGCGCGCAGCTTCAGCAGCTCATATTTCAGCCTGTTGAAACAAATCACCCTATGGGCATCATTACGGTAAGTTAAAAAGTGATCTCATATATTTATTTTCTATCAGGTGTAGTTTTTGCAAGCTCGTAAAACTTGTGGAGTACCATACTAAAAAAAAAAGAATAAGAAAGGAATGATTAAAAATATGTATTTATAAAGTAGAAGCTTGACTTTAAATGGCAAAACTGTTTTTGCTGTTAGATGTCATACATAAAACACGCAATAACTGGTTCAGAACGCTGTCGATGTGTTCGTTCCAAGGCGTGTTTGAAAACGTACTCCCAAAATTCTTATATGGCTTAGCAACTCTATTTCACTAGCACCATACATAAGATACAAATTATCGTGTATGGGCTTACTTTTTGCTTTAAATTATACTGCCTTTGAATTGTGTTTATGCAGTAAATTATTAGGAATGATCAGTGTTTTAGTTTATCATGAATCTGATTCATTCTTTCCTGGAGTGCGATACTCTCTCCAGCCGAAACAAAGATGTTGACATCATCAGTATATAGAACGTATGTAGCGTCGGGATAAGTGCGAATTAGATCATTTATGCATGCTATAAAAAGAAGAGGCACGAGGGTGCGTCCTTGTGGAACGCCTTTAAAAACAGACTTTGAGCAATTTCAATCGATCTCGACTACATGTTTCCGATGTTCTAGATAAGATGTTATAAAGTATAGCGGACGACAACGACTTCCATGGCATTGTAATTTCCAAAACAACACAGAAGGCTGAATATTACCAAAGCTTTGCTAAAGTCTGCATACATACCTAGCACGACATGTTTGTTTTCAAACTGGGATACAAGGGACTGCTTTTGTTCCATTAATGTCATATTTCTGTACATCGAAGTTTTTTGAATCCGAACTGAGTATGTGAAATCACATTATGCTTTTCGAGGAACTAACCCTTTTGAAAACACTGGCAGTGTAGATATAGGTCTATAGTTTCTGAAATTATTTTTATCACCCTTCTTAAACAAACACATAACCAGGTCAAACCGAACGGAACGCTGCTCAGCACACCACCTGTGTACCTCAGGAACGAAATCGATTCAGCATGCATGGAAGAAAAGTAGACCGTGAAGACCAGTGCCGCTTTGAAATTTAACCAATTAAGAACATCTTCTGAAAGAAGTCAAGTAGCTAAGTTAAATACTGGGCGGACCGATCATCAGCGTTCCTCTATTTTTTTTAAATAACAAGAAGGGCCAACACAGTCATGCAGTTATAGTTGACTGCGCGAAAAATAACTTTTTTAATGAAGCAGACATTTTTGAAATCGCCTGTGGCTGAGAGCGAAATTCTAATCCTTGAACTGGATTATTCGACGAGGCGTACATTATTTCTACGAGAAATGAAAATATATATTTCAGTTTTACCACGATGCAATAAATAGGTTTTGAAATGATTACTTTACGGCACATATTTCAATTTACGAAGTGTACCCGGTGATATCACAAGGCGTATCCACTTGAAACGAGTTATCAGGTGGACAATGCTTTCTAGATATTCATTTCAAATGTGCGACGACATAAATTGGCGATCTGGTTACTGTTACGCTTCAATGCATAAAAGAGCGTTTTCCTAAAATGGCAAGCGTAACAACAGAATATTTCTGCCGCAAGTCTGATTTATTTTTATTTACAAATACTGCTGTCTAAATTTCGAGACATAGCAGGAGTGGGTACAAGATTTCAAT